>NC_086445.1:103756473-103996473 GCF_028390025.1 Pseudophryne corroboree | reverse complement strand
TCACCCCTGGCCTTGCCCTGTCACCCATATCCTGGCCCTTTGACCTGTATCCTGGCCCTTTCACCCTTATCCTGGCCCTGTCACCCCTGTCCTGGTCCTGCCGCCCCTACCCTGGCCATGTCACCCCTATCCTGTCCCTATCATTTCTGTCCTGGCCCCGTTGCCCCTGTCTTGGCCCCGTCACCCCTGTCCTGGCCCCGTCTGCCCTGTCCTGGCCCCGTCACCCCTGTTCTGACCCTGTCACCCCTGTTCTGACCGTGTCACCCCTGTTCTGGCCCTGTTACTGCATACCCTCCAACTACCTTTTTGGCAGGTACAGTACCCGCAGCGCCTCCAGACCCTCCCCAATGCACCACACCTCCGTACCTTCCCCTCCCCCACACGCTGTGCCTCCAGACCCCCTACACCACCCGCGGCTCCCACTCCCCCCCCCTCCACCACCCACAGCACCTCCAGGCCCCCTCCACCATCCACCCCCCATATATGTCTTCCCCCACACCTGCCTCCCCTCCACCCGCAGCATCTGCAGACACCCTCCTCAATCCGTGGTCCCCCTCCTCACCCACCCCTCCCCCACCCACTGCACCCCCACACCTGCCCCTCCACCACCTGCAGCGCCTCGAGACCCCCTTACCCATCCGCCGCACCACCTGTACCTGCTTTTCCCCCACCCATGGTGCCTCCGGACCCCCTACCCCACCCCCGGCACCCCCGCCCCTTCCCATCCCACAGCACCTCCGGAACCCTTCACCCATCCGCAACATCCCCGCACCTGCCCCTCTCCCACCCGTGGCACCCCTGCCCCTCCCCCACCTGCAGTGCCTCCGGACCCCTCCCCCATCTGCAGCCCCCACTCCTCTGCCCCTCCCCCATCCGCAGCACCTCCCGACCCTTCCCCATCCGGGGCCCTCCCTGCTTCCGCCCCCCCTCCACCCGCAGCAT
Organism: Pseudophryne corroboree; assembly: GCF_028390025.1. Classification (NCBI taxonomy): domain Eukaryota; kingdom Metazoa; phylum Chordata; class Amphibia; order Anura; family Myobatrachidae; genus Pseudophryne; species Pseudophryne corroboree. The sequence continues at coordinate 103,995,531 of NC_086445.1, read as the reverse complement.
CTACAGACACCCTCCCCCATCCGCAGTCCCCCCCCCCGCACCCACTACATTCTGCACATCATGCTCTGCAGGTGCTGTTCACGCCGTCGCAAGGGGCTGCGCCTCCTTCACCATCGCACGCCCTTTCATTGTGCAATATTTAACCACTAACAAAGGAATGCAGGTAATACTACATATAATACAAATATTGAACCCCAGAAAGGCATGCAAGGGTTAAGGGGGCGTAGCCCCTTGCGACGGTGTGAAGAGCGCCCGTAGGGCGCGATGAAGCACCTAGTATATATATATTAGTGATGAGCGGGTAAGGATCCTCGGGATCCAAACCCGCCCGAACTTCACCTTTTTTTTCACGGGTCCGAGCGACTTGGATCCTCCCGCCTTGCTCGGTTAACCCGAGCGTGCCCGAACGTCATCATGCCGCTGTCGGATTCTCGCAAGATTCGGAGTCTATATAAGGAGCCGCGTGTCGCCGCCATTTTTCACTCGTGCTTTGGAAATGATAGTGAGAGGATGTGGCTGGCGTCCTCTCACTTTGTTTCAGGGGGCTGCAAATATCTTTATTCTGGGGACCAGCAGTATTATAGGAGGAGTACAGTGCAGAATTTTGCTGACCAGTGACCACCAGTATTATACGTTCTCTGCCTGAAAAACGCTCCATATCTGTGCTCAGTGTGCTGCATATATCTGTGCTCACACTGCTTTATTGTGGGGACTGGGGACCACCAGTATTATATAGGAGGAGTACAGTGCAGAGTTTTGCTGACCAGTGACCATTAGTATTATACGTTCTCTGCCTGAAAAACGCTCCATATCTGTGCTCAGTGTGCTGCATATATCTGTGCTCACACTGCTTTATTGTGGGGACTGGGGACCACCAGTATATTATATAGGAGGAGTACAGTACAGAGTTTTGCTGACCAGTGACCACCAGTATTATACGTTCTCTGCCTGAAAAATGCTCCATATCTGTGCTCAGTGTGCTGCATATATCTGTGCTCACACTGCTTTATTGTGGGGACTGGGGACCACCAGTATATTATATAGGAGGAGTACAGTGCAGAGTTTTGCTGACCAGTGACCACCAGTATTATACGTTCTCTGCCTGAAAAACGCTCCATATCTGTGCTCAGTGTGCTGCATATATCTGTGCTCACACTGCTTTATTGTGGGGACTGGGGACCACCAGTATATTAAATAGGAGGAGTACAGTACAGAGTTTTGCTGACCAGTGACCACCAGTATTATACATTGATCTATTACTGGCATATAATTCCACACATTAAAAAATGGAGAACAAAAATGTGGAGGGTAAAATAGGGAAAGATCAAGATCCACTTCCACCTCGTGCTGAAGCTGCTGCCACTAGTCATGGCCGAGACGATGAAATGCCATCAACGTCGTCTGCCAAGGCCGATGCACAATGTCATAGTAGAGAGCATGTAAAATCCAAAAAAATAAAGCTCAGTAAAATGACCCAAAAATCTAAATCAAAATCGTCTGAGGAGAAGCGTAAACTTGCCAATGTGCCATTTACGACACGGAGTGGCAAGGAACGGCTGAGGCCCTGGCCTATGTTCAAGGCTACTGGTTCAGCTTCACCTGAGGATGGAAGCAGTCATCCTCCTGCTAGAAAACTTAAAAGAGTTAAAATGGCAAAAGCACAGCAAAGAACTGTGCATTCTTCTAAATCACAAATCCCCAAGGAGAGTCCAATTGTGTCGGTTGCGATGCCTGACCTTCCCAACACTGGACGGGAAGAGCTTGCTCCTTCCACCATTTGCACGCCGCCTGCAAGTGCTGGAAGGAGCACCCGCAGTCCAGTTCCTGATAGTCAAATTGAAGATGTCACTGTTGAAGTACACCAGGATGAGGATATGGGTGTTGCTGGCGCTGGGGAGGAAATTGACAAGGAGGATTCTGATGGTGAGGTAGTTTGTTTAAGTCAGGCACCCGGGGAGACACCTGTTTGCATCATGTGCTGTTTGGGGACTATTTTTTTGAAGTGCCATCCTGCCTGACACTGCAGTGCCACTCCTAGATGGGCCAGGTGTTTGTGTCGGCCACTTGGGTCGCTTAGCTTAGTCACACAGCTACCTCATTGCGCCTCTTTTTTTCTTTGCATCATGTGCTGTTTGGGGACTATTTTTTAATCTGCCATCCTGTCTGACACTGCAGTGCCACTCCTAGTTGGGACCGGTGTTTGTGTCGGCCACTTGGGTCGCTTAGCTTAGTCACACAGCTACCTCATTAAGCCTCTTTTTTTCTTTGCATCATGTGCTGTTTGGGGACTATTTTTTTAATTTGCCATCCTGTCTGACACTGCAGTGCCACTCCTAGATGGGCCAGGTGTTTGTGTCGGCCACTTGGGTCGCTTAGCTTAGTCACACAGCTACCTCATTGCGCCTCTTTTTTTCTTTGCATCATGTGCTGTTTGGGGACTATTTTTTATATCTGCCATCCTGTCTGACACTGCAGTGCCACTCCTAGATGGACCAGGTGTTTGTGTCGGCCACTTGGGTCGCTTAGTTTAGTCACACAGCTACCTCATTGTGCCTCTTTTTTTCTTTGCATCATGTGCTGTTTGGGGACTATTTTTTTAATCTGCCATCCTGTCTGACACTGCATTGCCACTCCTAGATGGGCCAGGTGTTTGTGTCGGCCACTTGGGTCGCTTACCTTAGTCATCCAGCGACCTTGGTGGAAATTTTAGGACTAAAAATAATATTGTGAGGTGTGAGGTGTTCAGAATAGACTGGAAATGAGTGGAAATTATGGTTATTGAGGTTAATAATACTGTGGGATCAAAATGACCCCCAAATTCTATGATTTAAGCTGTTTTTGAGGGTTTTTTGTAAAAAACACCCGAATCCAAAACACACCCGAATCCGACAAAAAAAATTCAGGGAGGTTTTGCCAAAACGTGTCCGAATCCAAAACACGGCCGCGGAACCGAATCCAAAACCAAAACACAAAACCCGAAAAATGTCCGGTGCACATCACTAATATATATATATATATATATATATATATATATATATAATTCAGAGATTATACCGGCACTCCAAAAGATATGTAAAGTTTCTTTGCTGCGGTGCCCTCCAGGTCAACAAATGACAAAGATAGGATGAAGAAATTGGTGGCACTCAAGCAGGCTAGTAGATGCAAAGAAAATGTCCCTTTATTTGCCTTCATGTTTCGGGGAAACTCCCTGTCCTCAGGGCTAGACTCTGAGGATGGGGAGTTTCCCCGAAACATGTAGGCAAATAAAGGGACATTTTCTTTGCATCTACTAGCCTGCTTGAGTGCCACCAATTACTTCATTCTATATATATATATATATATATATATATATATATATATATATATATATATATTATACACACATACACACCCACCACGGAAACCCCCTTGAATAAATCCTGCATTTGCCCCTGGGCACCAATGCCGTTTCTTGCACACAGCGCTAAAATGCCTAGTTACGGCACTGTTGTAACACCTTGCACACTACAATGCCCAGCATACACTGTATACTCCAGGTTACAACTGGGTATATATACTTTATCTACTATTAACCCCATGTTGCCTTACTACCTGTTTCTAACTGGCCAAGCTGTCTACTGTGTGGACTAACCACCATTCGCACACCCGTGTCTTGACTCAACCTGTAAATTAGCCTCACTGAACTTTTTTTTCATTTCTATAACAATTTAAGACTAAAGTATACTTAGACTATCATGGCTATAAATAAAACAGTTGTGCCATTGGTCTTGTAAAACTCCCGTCTTCGTGGATTCCATGCCCCCCAATACATCAGTAGAACATTGAAATTGACACTGTAGACAGAGGCAGAACTCTGGGAGGCAATGGAGTCATCTGCCGCCGGGCTCCTGCTCTGAAGGGGGGCACCTCTCCTCCCATTCTGTGACACCATTGAATTAAGTGAATTGATAGCTGTCACTATCTCTTCAGTGGCCAACTTCCTCACTGGTCCCTGCACCTTACAAATCACACCCTCTTTATTATACTGAATATACTCATTTTACAAGTGTCACACCCAGGATTAGAAACCACAACCTATTACACTGGATGGGGCACCTTACTGATGAAGCTGTTTGCTCCTGTATAGGAAATATGAGAATTTTAACTATATGAAGATACTTCTCTGACAATTACACGTAACTTCATATAGTTAGAATTCTCATGCTTCCTCTACAGGAGCAAAATGCTCTATCAGTAAAGTGTCTGCTGTTAGTGTAACAGGTCATGGGTTCTAATCCTGGGTATGACTGCTAAGAAATGTGTGATTTAACATAAAAGACAATTACCGTATATACTCGAGTATAAGCCGACTTTTTCAGCACCTTTTTTTTGTGCTGAAAAAGCCCCTTCGGCTTATACTCGAGTCAGTATTTAGGAGGGACACGGAGGGCACAGCGCGCGGCTCTCCTGTGTCCCTCTTGCATCTCCGGCGGCAGCGGCGTGTGTGTGTTAAAGGAAGTGCACGAACCGGCACTTCCTTTAACACACACACGCCGCTGCCGCCGGAGACGCAGGAGGGACACAGGAGAGGCGCACGCTGTGCCCTCCGTGTCCCTCCTTCAGAAGACAGCGCGGGAGCGACGGAGGGTAAGTAACTGGCACTGTAGGGCATATCTGGCAGCATGAGGGCATATCTGGCACATCTGGCACTGTGGGGCATATCTGGAAGCATGAGGGCATATCTGGCACTATGGGGCATATCTGGAAGCATGAGGGCATATCTGGCACATCTGGCACTGTGGGGCATATCTGGAAGCATGAGGGCATATTTGGCTCATCTGGCACTGTGGGGCATATCTGGAAGCATGAGGGCATATCTGGCTCATCTGGCACTGTGGGGGCATATCTGGAAGCATGAGGGCATATCTGGCTCATCTGGCACTGTGGGGCATATCTGGAAGCATGAGGGCATATCTGGAACATCTCGCACTGTGGGGGCATATCTGGAAGCATGAGGGCATATCTGGCACTGTGGGGCATATCTGGCACATCTGCCACTGTGGGGCATATCTGGCAGCATGAGGGCATATCTGGCACTGTGGGGCATATCTGGCAGCATGAGGGCATATCTGGCACTGTGGGGGCATATCTGGCACTGTGGGGGTATATCTGGCAGTATGAGGGCTGTGTACGGCTAGAGCTGCATTTCCCACCCTAGGCTTATACTCGAGTCAATAAGTTTTCCCAGGTCTTTGTGGTAAAATTAGGTGCCTCGGCTTATATTCGGGTCGACTTATACTCGAGTATATACGGTGAGTGTATACATACAGTATATATTTTTTTTTCAGAACACTCCATATACACACACACACACACACACACACACACACACACACACATATATACACACACACACACACACACACACACACACACACACACACACACATATTTATCTTAATATAGGAAATAGGGGGGCACCAGTATTTATCTTGCCTCCGGGCAACTGTGACGAACTTACGCCACTGACTGTAGATATGGAGTCTCCATCAGAAAATAATGTTGTCCCATCAGAGTGGGTTACAGGGCATCCACCACCTCCCGTGTGTGCCACTGTAATGCAGGGACGTGCAGTCAGGGGAGGCAGGGGAGGCAGTGCCTCCCCTGTCATTAATGAGTAAAATAATACAAAGAAGATACTTATGACACATAAGTATCTTCTTTATTATTTTACCTATCATTATATGTGTTAAAATCAGTTTGGGAGGCACCGATCGTGGTGCCTCCCGTACTGATTGGGAAAGGTATGGGGAGCGGGGGGCGGGCGCAGGCGGGCCCTAGCAATGGGCTGGAAAAGCCCATTGAAATAACATGGGAAAGCGGCACCATTAGTGGTGCCGCTACAGGGACGTGCTTTCAACCTATGAAAGCACGTCCCTGTGAGTGAAGCCACAGTGATTGGCCAGCGGATCCGTCACTGGATCCGCTGTCAATCACTGTGTGGACGTCGGTACCAGCGGAGGTGCGGGCGGCGGAGGTGCGGGATGCGGCGGGCCGGGCGGCGGAGGTGCTGGCGGCGGAGAGGCGGGCGGCGGTAGCGGCGGCGGGACGCGGCTTTCAGGCTCCTTGTGCAGAGTTTGGCAGCGGAAGCGGTACCCATTTTAAAAATGGCGCCTCAGCGTCATTTTTGAAATTCAAGATGGCCGCCGCGAGCCAATCATGGCTCGCCGCGTCATCGCCCCGCCCCCTCCCGCTGACTTATATAAGTCAGCGCGAGGCAGCGGCTGTCAGTCCGACGGCGGAGGAGGAGCGGAGAAGAGCTCCTAAAGACTGAAGACGCCGTGGAAGTCCTGGATGGGCGGCGGCTATGCAAAAGAGCTTAGCAGCCGCCGCCCACCAGGTGAAGATGCTGGATGTCCTGGGAAGGCGGCGGCCATGCAAAAGAGCTTAAAGGCCGCCGCCTCCCAGGTGAAGACGTCGTGGAAGTCCTGGATGGGCGGCGGCTATGCAAAAGAGCTTAGCAGCCGCCGCCCACCAGGTGAAGACGCCGGAGGAAGACCCCAGAAGCCCTGGGGAGGTGGCGGCCCCCCAGGTGAAGACGCCGGAAGCCCTGGGAAGGTGGCGGCCATGCAAAAGAGCTTAAAGGCCGCCGCCCCCAGGTGAAGACCCAGTTTAATAAAGGATTTTTTAAAGAATGTGTCGTGTTTTTTTTTAAATATTTTCTTTACAGGTGGACTACAGGTGCCAGCGGGCCCTTTATGTCCGGGCATGCTGGCACTTGTGGTTCTCCAAGTGCCAGCATGCTGGGGCAGGCTTGCTGGGACCTGTAGGCCACCTGTAAAGAACAATATTACTATTCTTTGCAGGTGGACTACAGGTGCCAGCGGGCCCTTTATGTTCGGGCATGCTGGCACTTGTGGTTCTCCAAGTGCCAGCATGCTGGGGCAGGCTTGCTGTGATCTGTAGGCCACCTGTAAAGAACAGTATTAGCATACAATGAACCCCGCACCCACCGCCACCAGGGGTGCGGGGCATAGCACTGGGCTATCAGCCCAGTGCTGGTTGTTGCTCGGGAGGGGGGACCCCATTTTGATTTTTTGGGGGCCCCACTTTCCGAGGAATTCCAGCCCTGGGCTGACTGGTTTGGGGGTTGTTTAATGGCATGGCAGGGGGGACCCCACACTGAGTGTCTCCCCTGCTATGGCATTATCCCCCCTGGCTGGTTCTGCCTGGTGCTGGTTTTAGTGGTGTGGGGGGACTGCACTTTTTTTTTTTTTTCGGTGGTGGTGGTGGTGGGGGGGGGGGTGTTTAGCTGCAGTGCCTCCCCAGGCCCTGACCTCACCGCACGTCACTGCTGTAATGAATATAACAGTAAATGGCCAACTTAAAAAAAAGAAGTTCAATGTTCTACCACCCTCTGTTTCACTGTATACTGTATACAGTTGATGTAAATTAAGAGACTTAGGGGGACCAACCAATCAGCAGCTCTGTATAATTTTATAGTATGCAAATTCTAGATGTTACTTCAGTGCTGATTGATTGCCAACTTCTCCACTGGCTCACTTCTCCGCTCTTATCACCGCTTAGTAAATGTACCCCTTAAACTGTTCAATACCTAGCAGATGAATCATCCATTTTCATAAATTTATTAAAATGGTATTATTTTCACAACATTAAAGGATAAACGTCTTAAGATCCTGGTTACAGTACACATATTGAAAAAGATCTCATGCCCCAGAGATGCCATAATTGTTTTAATTATCCCCATAAGATATTCCGCATGTTAATAGCATAAATATTAGACAAGCAGCTTATGCTGCACAAGACAATCATATGACAACGGTTTTTCACATGCTCTACAAAAGAGACCGCAGGCTGGATGTACTAAGAATTGCATTCATGATGCGGTACATCCCACCATTTACCGCATCTATCCTAATCGCATATGTATTAACTAGAGATGAGCGGGTTCGGTTCTTAAAGAACCGAACCCTACCGAACTTCACGTCCCTAGCCTGGATCCGAGCCTCGCTCGAGTTTTCCCACCTGACTCGAAAACCAGAACGAGGCAAAACGTCATAATCCCGCTGTCGGATTCTCGCGGGTTTTGGATACCATATAAGGAGCCGTGCATTGCCGCCATTTTCACTCCAGTCCTCGAGAGTGTAGTAAGAGGACGTGTCTCCGTCCTCAGTGGCAGATTTATTAAGCCTGGTGAAGTGATCAAGTGGAAGGTGATAAAGCACCAGCCAGTCAGCTCCTAACTGTCATTTTTCAAACCTAGTCTTTGACATGACAGTTAGGATCCGATTGGCTGGTGCATTATCACCTTCCACTTTATCACTTCTCCAGGATTACTAAATCTGCCCCTCAGTGTCTGTGCGGACGGGAAAGAGGGGTGGCGATTAGAGTGCTGTCTTGTGCTGCTCAGTCCAGTGTAGTGTCTTATGCTATATCAGTCAGTCCAGTGATCAGTCACAGTGGTGTGTCCTCTGCTGCCATATGTCCAGTGCTGCTGTATAATTCCCTTACAGTGTTGTTGTGTTGTCCTGCATCAGATCAGTGGTAGTGTCCTGTGCATCAGTCAGTCCAGTGACCAGTCACAGTAGTGGTGTCCTCTGCTGCCATATGTCCAGTGCTGCTGTATAATAAGTCCCTTACAGTGTCGCTGTGTTGTCCTGCATCAGACCAGTGGTAGTGTCCTGTGCATCAGTCAGTCCAGTGACCAGTCACAGTAGTGGTGTCCTCTGCTGCCATATGTCCAGTGCTGCTGTATAATAAGTCCCTTACAGTGTCGCTGTGTTGTCCTGCATCAGACCAGTGGTAGTGTCCTGTGCATCAGTCAGTCCAGTGACCAGTCACAGTAGTGGTGTCCTCTGCTGCCATATGTCCAGTGCTGCTGTATAATAAGTCCCTTACAGTGTCGCTGTGTTGTTCTGCATCAGACCAGTGGTAGTGTCCTGTGCATCAGTCAGTCCAGTGACCAGTCACAGTAGTGGTGTCCTCTGCTGCCATATGTCCAGTGCTGCTGTATAATAAGTCCCTTACAGTGTCGCTGTGTTGTTCTGCATCAGACCAGTGGTAGTGTCCTGTGCATCAGTCAGTCCAGTGACCAGTCACAGTAGTGGTGTCCTCTGCTGCCATATGTCCAGTGCTGCTGTATAATAAGTCCCTTACAGTGTCGCTGTGTTGTCCTGCATCAGACCAGTGGTAGTGTCCTGTGCATCAGTCAGTCCAGTGATCAGTCACAGTGGTGGTGTCCTCTGCTGCCATATGTCCAGTGCTGCTGTATAATAAGTCCCTTACAGTGTTGCTGTGTTGTTCTGCATCAGAACAGTGGTAGTGTCCTGTGCTGTATATTATTTACTCCAAATAAAGGGGTTATTAACATTTAATTCAAATATAATTTTACAGGGTTTGCCCTTTGTGGTGTAGTGGTATGCTCTCCTGTGTCTCATATTGTGTTATAAAACTCCAGAAAAATAATGGAGAACCAAGATTTGGAGGATAAAATAGGGAAAGATCAAGAACCACTTCCTCCTAGTGCTGAAGCTGCTGCCACTAGTCATGAAATAAACAATGAAATGCCATCCCTGGCCTATGTTCATGACTAGTGGTTCAGCTTCACATGATGATGGAAGTCCTTATACTCCAGCTAGTAAAATGAAAAGAGTTAAGCTGTCAAAAGCACAGCAAAGAACTGTGCGTTCTAAGATGGTATCACAAATCCCCAAGGAGAGTCCAAGTGTGTGGCGGTTGTGATGCCTGACCTTCCCAACACTGGACGGGAAGAGGTAGCTCCTTCCACCATTTGCACACCCTCTGCAAGTGCTGGAAGGAGCACCCACAGTCCAGTTTCTGATATTGAAATTGAAGATGTCACTGTTGAAGTACACCAGGATGAGGATATGGGTGTTGCTGGCGCTGAGGAGGAAATTTGACGAGGAGGATTCTAATGGTAATGTAGTTTGTTTAAATCAGGCACCGGGGGAGACACCTGTTGTCCGTGGGATGCAGAATCCCATTGTGATGCCTGGGCAAAATACCAAAAAAGCCACCTCTTCGGGGTGAATTATTTCTCCACAAATCCGGACAACAGGTGTCAAGCTGTGTGTTGTCTCTGTCAAATCTGTAATAAGTAGGAGTAAGGAAGTTAACCACCTAGGAACATCCTCCCTTATACGTCACCTGCTGCGCATTCATTAGAAGTCAGTGACAATTGTGAAACTTTAGGTAAGAGCGTAAGCAGTCCACTGACACCTAAATCCCTTCTTCCTCCTGTACCCAAGCTCCTGCAAGCCACACCACCAACTCCCTCAACGTCAACTTCCTCCTCAGTGAGGAACGTCAGTAGTCCTGCAGGCCATGTCACTGGCAAGACTGAGGAGTCCTCTTCTAACCGGGATTCCTCCGGAGGATCCTTGAGTGGTATGCCTGCTGCTGCTGTTGCTGCCGCTACTGTTGTTGCTGCTGGGAGTCGATCGTCAACCCAGAGGGGAAGTCGGAAGACCACTTGTACTACTTCAACTAAGCAATTGACTGTCCAACAGTCCTTTGTGAAGAAGATGAAATATGACGGCAGTCATCCTGTTGCAAAGCGGATAACAGAAAGAAAAGAAAATGACTGATTGCGCTATCTCTCCAGGTGCGTATATGAATAAAGACACGTTTTTTTCCCACTTCTCTGGTGTTTATTTTAGTTCAAACGTTATATCCGATACAGTAATATAATTAAAACTCAATATGCATGCATATTCATTATGAGCTCATTCTAAAAATGTTATAATGCTAATAAAATAGTGATATTTCTCTGTTTTAAACAACCAGTGCTCAATCCTATCAGAGACAATTGGTATCACTCCTAATTTAATGCAACATAGCTTATGTACCCACAGTGTTTAAACGGTATTTTTCCAAAGTTGAAAAACTCAGTTCATTGTATAAGGACACAGTTTCCACAACTTTAAATGATGTTTTTCCCGGTTGTGTTAGAACTCAGTCTTTTGCATACGACCACAGTTCTTATTCATATATTATGCATAGTCCATATACTGACAGTTTTATCACTGAAGTAAACCGCTTACCACCGTGTCCGTGGATACAGACGTGATGGGGAGATCCTCGCCGTGCACAGCGGTGATGGTTTGCTTTCACACTCCCCGTCTGTCCTCCGTGGTGGCAGCGGTACTCGATGGTCTCTAACCCTCAGCTTGTTTGGGGCCGCTTGTATGTGGACGGTTTGCAGAGTGGACTCTCCACCTGGCTGGCCGCGTCTCCTCTGATTGCGGTACAGCTTGGGCAGCAGGTGTGTGAGAGGTCTCGTTGGGAGAGGAAGCACCTGTGTGCGAAACGCGTTAGAGAATTGCCTTTCACCCTGCTAAGTGACCAGCGACATCAATATTTGGGATCTACCCTGCCGAATTGGGAGCTAAGGACAACCAACGAGACCTCTCACACACCTGCTGCCCAAGCTGTACCGCAATCAGAGGAGACGCGGCCAGCCAGGTGGAGAGTCCACTCTGCAAACCGTCCACATACAAGCGGCCCCAAACAAGCTGAGGGTTAGAGACCATCGAGTACCGCTGCCACCACGGAGGACAGACGGGGAGTGTGAAAGCAAACCATCACCGCTGTGCACGGCGAGGATCTCCCCATCACGTCTGTATCCACGGACACGGTGGTAAGCGGTTTACTTCAGTGATAAAACTGTCAGTATATGGACTATGCATAATATATGAATAAGAACTGTGGTCGTATGCAAAAGACTGAGTTCTAACACAACCGGGAAAAACATCATTTAAAGTTGTGGAAACTGTGTCCTTATACAATGAACTGAGTTTTTCAACTTTGGAAAAATACCGTTTAAACACTGTGGGTACATAAGCTATGTTGCATTAAATTAGGAGTGATACCAATTGTCTCTGATAGGATTGAGCACTGGTTGTTTAAAACAGAGAAATATCACTATTTTATTAGCATTATAACATTTTTAGAATGAGCTCATAATGAATATGCATGCATATTGAGTTTTAATTATATTACTGTATGGGATATAACGTTTGTACTAAAATAAACACCAGAGAAGTGGGAAAAAAACGTGTCTTTATTCATATACGCACCTGGAGAGATAGCGCAATCAGTTATTTTCTTTTCTTTCTTGTGTAGCCTCTTGATCAATTTATGATCAAGTCTTAGCTGTACGTACACAGGTACAGCTGGACAGAGATTGCAGCTTATAGTTTATTATAAATTTCAAATTAAAAGTAAGGAATACAATCAATCAATTAGCGCCTGGATCAGGGGTGTTTCTTTCTGGTTTTAAAGCAGATAACAGGCCTTGACAGCTATGTTGGTGTTAGATGTGCATCCGGTATCCGCCATTAGTTCAGTGGGACTTAGAGAATTGTTTGAGGTAGTGTGTCCCCGGTACCAAATTCCATCTAGGTTCCACTTCACTAGGCAGGCGATACCGAGAATGTGCAGAGATGTCAGAAAAAGTGTCCTCACTGTCCTAAAAAATGCAGTTGTACCCACTGTCCACTTAACCATGGACATGTGGACAAGCGGAACAGGGCAGACTAAGGACTATATGATTGTGACAGCCCACTGGGTAGATGTATTGCCTCCCGCAGCAACAACAGCAGCGGCGGCACCAGTAGCAGCATCTCGCAAACGCCAACTCATTCCTAGGCAGGCTATGCTATGTATCACCGCTTTCCGTAAGAGACACACCGCTGACAACCTCTTACAGAAACTGAGGGACATCATCGCACAATGGCTTACCCCAATTAGACTCTTCTGGGGATTTGTGATATCGGACAACGCCACCAATATTGTGCGTGCATTACATGTGGGCAAATTCCAGCACGTCCCATGTTTTGCACATACTATTAATTTGGTGGTGCAGAATTTTGTTAAAAATTACATGGGCATGCAGGGGATGCTGTCAGTGGCCAAAAAAACTGCGGGCCACTCTCGACATTCAGCCACCATGTGCCAAAGCCTGGAGTGCCAGCAAACACTCCTGAACCTGCCCTGCCATCAACTGAAGCAAGAGGTGGTAACGAGGTGGAATTCAACACTCTATATCAGAGATTTTCAACCTTTTACAACTCGCGGCACACTGAACAAGATTTAAATATTGCCAAGGCACATTCAAATATAATGGTGATGCATGGTGCAGTTGCGTATCCTAGGATGTCATGTTGCAGCTCCTCCATAGGTAACGCCTGAGCCACATCTGAGAAAGCCAGAAGAGCCCAACACTGCCCGGGCCCAAAATTAGAACTGGCTCTGCATCCACTAAACCCACCAGTATTGATCGTTCCAGGGCCTTAGTAGCGGCAAAACACTGACGGGCCTGGCTCTGCTTCAATGGCGGCACACCTGGAGACTGCTCAGGGCACACTAGTGTGCCATGGCACAGTGGTTGAAAAACACTGCTCTATATGCTTCAGAGGATGGAGGAGCAGCAAAAGGCCATTCAAGCCAATACATCCACCTACGATATAGGCAAAGGAGGGAGAATGCACCTGACTCAAGCGCAGTGGAGAATGATTTCCATCTTGTGCAAGGTTCTCCAACCCTTCGAACTTGCCACACGTGAAGTCAGTTCAGACACTGCCAGGTTGAGTCAGGTCATTCCCCTCATCAGGCTTTTGCAGAAACAGCTGGAGAAATTGAAGGAGGAGCTAAGACGGAGTAGCTAAGACAGAGCGATTCTGCAAAGTATGTGGGACTTGTGGATGGAGCCCTTCATTCGCTTTGCTAGGATTCAAGGGTCGTCAATCTGTTGAAATTAGAGCACTACATTTTGGCCACCGTACTCGATCCTAGGTTTAAAGCCTATGGTGTATCTGCAGAGGTTCAAAGACCTGCTGGTGAGAAAATTGTCAACTCAAGCGTAACGTGACCCGTCAACAACTCCTTCAATTACTCCCGCAACTGGGGCTGCGAGGAAAAGGATAAGATTTCCTAGCCCACCCGCTGGCGGTGATGCACGGCAGTCAGGATGCTGACATCTGATCCGGACTGAAGGACCAGATGTTATCTGCTGTTATCTTCTTTGCAACAGGATGACTGCCGCCAACGATTCCTGACATGTCTACTGTCACTGCATATGATTCTGTCACCATTGAAAGAATGGTGGAGGATTATATGAGTGACAGCATCCAAGTAGGCATGTCAGACAGTCTGTACGTATACTGGCAGGAAAAAGAGGCAATTTGGATGCCCTTGCACAGATTGGCTTTATTTTACCTAAGTTGCCCCCCCTCCAGTGTGTACTCCAAAAGAGTCTTTAGTTCAGCTGGTCGCCTTGTGAGCGATCGGCGTAGGAGGTTCCTTCCACAAAATGTGGAGAAGATGATGTTCATCAAAACGAATAATAAATTCTCCGGGAAGACCTTTAACAGCAATTGCCTCCAGAAAGTACACAGGGACCTGTGACGGTGGATTCCAGTGGGGACGAATTAATACTCTGTGAGGAGGAGGATGTACACACTGAAAGGGGTGAGAAATAAGAGGCTGAGGATGAGGTGGACATCTTTCCTCTGTAGAGTCAGTTTGTCCAAGGAGAGATTGATTGCTTCTTTTTTGGTGGGGGCCCAAACAAACCAGTCATTTCAGCCACAGTCGTGTAGCATACCCTGTCGCTGAAATGACTGGTTTGTTAAAGTGTGCATGTCCTGTTTATTCAACATAAGGGTGGGTGGGAGGGCCCAAGGACAATTCCATCTTGCACCTCTTTTTCTTCTTTGCATCATGTGCTGTTTGGGGACTAGTTTTTAAAGTGCCATCCTGTCTGACATTGCCGTACAACTCCAGGGGTACTGCCGTATAAGTCATGGGGTACTGCCGTATAAGTCCAGTCCAGTGGTGCTGTCTGGTGCTGCATCAGTCCAATGGTGGTGTCTTGTGCTGACATAAATCCAGAGGTGGTGTCCTGTGCTGTATATTATTTACTCCAAATAAAAGGGTTATATACAGTACATTACTTATATCATTATCCAAATAATTTTTACACGGTTTGCCCTGTGCGGTGTGGGGTACGCTAGCCTGTGCTGCATATTATTATAATAGCTCCAAATAAAAGGGTTATTATTATCCAAATTAATTTTACAGGCTTTGCTGTGTGTGTGTGTGTGTGTGTGTGTGTGTGTGTGTGTGTGTGTGTGTGTGTGTGTGTGTGTGTGTGGTTTAGGGGTACGCTCTCCTGTGCCACCAATATTGTGCATGTATTACATCTTGGCAAATTCCAGCACCTCCCATGTTGTTTGTGCCGCACACTTGTGTCACTTAGCTTAGTCATACAGCTACCTCATTGCACCTCTTTTTTATTCTTTGCATGGTGTGCTGTTTGGGGCATAGTTTTTTTTAAGTGCCATCCTGTCTGCAACTGCAATGCCACTCCTAGATGGGCCAGGTGTTTGTGCTGCACACTTGTTTCGCTTCGCTTAGTCATACAGCTACTTCATTGCACCTCTTTTACTTCTTTGCATGATGTGCTGCTTGGGGCCCAGTTTTTTAAGTACCACCTGTCTGCAACTGCAGTGCCATTCCTAGATGGGCCAGTTGTTTGTGCCGCTTAGCTTAGTCATACAGCTACCTCATTGCACATATTTTACTTCTTTGCATGATGTGATATTTGGGGCCTATTTTTTTAAACTGCCATCCTGTCTGACACTGCAGTGCCACTCCTAGATGGGCCAGTTGTTTGTGCTGCACACTTGTGTTGCTTAGCTTAGTCATACATCCACCTCGGTGCAACCTTTTGGCCGAAAAACAATATTGTGAGGTGCGAGGTGTTCAGAATAGACTGGAAATGAGTGGAAATGAATGTTATTGAGGTTAATAATACCATAGGATCAAAATTACCCCCAAATTCTGTGATTTTAGCTGTTTTAATGTGTTGTTGTTTTTTAAATCATCCAGATCCAAAACTAAAACACGAAAGGGTGGTTTTGGCAAAACCAATCCAGATCCAAAACACGAGCATGGAACCAGAACCAATACCAAAACACAAAAAGTGCCCGCCACACATCTCTAGTATTAACATTAGTGATTAGCGGGTTCGGATCCTCGGGATCAGAACCCCCCACGAACTTCACCCATTTTACACGGGTCCGAGGCAGACTCGGATCCTCCCGCGTTGCTCGGTTAACCCGAGCGCGCCCGAACGTCATCATCCCGCGGTCGGATTCTCGCGAGATTCGTATTCTATATAAGGAGCCGCGCGTCGCCGCCATTTTTCACTCGTGCATTGGAGATGATCGTGAGAGGACGTGGCTGTATAGTATAACTATAGTATAACTATATATATAGCAGTACGGTACAGTAGTCCACTGCTCTACCTACCTCTGTGTCGTCAAGTATACTATCCATCCATACCTGTGGTACATTTCAGTTTTGCACAGTTTGCTGACCACCAGTATATACTATATAGCAGTACGGTACAGAAGGCCACTGCTCTACCTACCTTTGTGTCGTCAAGTATACTATCCATCCATACCTGTGGTGCATTTCAGTTTTGCACAGTTTGCTGACCACCAGTATATACTATATAGCAGTACGGTACAGTAGGCCACTGCTCTACCTACCTCTGTGTCGTCAAGTATACTATCCATCCATACCTGTGGTGCATTTCAGTTGTGCGCAGTATATATAGTAGTGGGCCATTGCTATTGATATATTACTGGCATATAATTACACACATTAAAAAATGGAGAACAAAAATGTGGAGGGTAAAATAGGGAAAGATCAAGATCCACTTCCACCTCGTGCTGAAGCTGCTGCCACTAGTCATGGCCGAGACGATGAAATGCCATCAACGTCGTCTGCCAAGGCCGATGCCCAATGTCATAGTAGAGAGCATGTAAAATCCAAAAAAATAAAGCTCAGTAAAATGACCCAAAAATCTAAATCAAAATTGACTGAGGAGAAGCGTAAACTTGCCAATGTGCCATTTACGTCACGGAGTGGCAAGGAACGGCTGAGGCCCTGGCCTATGTTCAAGGCTAGTGGTTCAGATTCACCTGAGGATGGAAGCACTCATCCTCCTGCTAGAAAACTTAAAAGAGTTAAGATGGCAAAAGCACAGCAAAGAACTGTGCGTTCTTCTAAATCACAAATCCCCAAGAAGAGTCCAATTGTGTCGGTTGCAATGCCTGACCTTCCCAACACTGGACGGGAAGAGCTTGCGCCTTCCACCATTTGCACGCCCCCTGCAAGTGCTGGAAGGAGCACCCGCAGTCCAGTTCCTGATAGTCAAATTGAAGATGTCACTGTTGAAGTACACCAGGATGAGGATATGGGTGTTGCTGGCGCTGGGGAGGAAATTGACAAGGAGGATTCTGATGGTGAGGTGGCTTGTTTAAGTCAGGCACCCGGGGAGACACCTGTTGTCCGTGGGACGAATATGGCCATTGACATGCCTGGTCAAAATTTTAAAAAAAATCACCTCTTCGGTGTGGAATTATTTCAACAGAAATGCGGACAACTGGTGTCAAGCCGTGTGTTGCCTTTGTCAAGCTGTAATAAGTAGGGGTAAGGACGTTATCCACCTAGGAACATCCTCCCTTATACGTCACCTGGACCGCATTCATCAGAAGTCAGTGACAAGTTCAAAAACTTTGGATGACAGCGGAAGCAGTCCACTGACCACTAAATCCCTTCCTCTTGTAACCAAGCTCCTGCAAACCACACCACCAACTCCCTCAGTGTCAATTTCCTCCTTACCCAGGAAAGCCAATAGTCCTGCAGGCCATGTCACTGTCAAGTCTGACGAGTCCTCTCCTGCCTGGGATTCCTTCAATGCACCCTTGAGTGTAACGCCTACTGCTGCTGGCGCTGCTGTTGTTGCTGCTGGGAGTCGATCGTCATCCCAGAGGGGAAGTCGGAAGACCACTTGTACTACTTCCAGTAAGCAATTGACTGTCCAACAGTCCTTTGCGAGGAAGATGAAATACCACAGCAGTCATCCTGCTGCAAAGCGGATAACTCAGGCCTTGGCAGCCTGGGTGGTGAGAAACGTGTTTCCGGTATCCACCGTTAATTCACAGGCAACTAGAGACTTGATTGAGGTACTGTGTCCCTGGTACCAAATACCATCTAGGTTCCATTTCTTGTGTCGCTTAGCTTAGCCATCCAGCGACCTTGGTGCACCTCTTTTTTTCTTTGCATCATGTGCTGTTTGGGGACTATTTTTTTAATCTGCCATCCTGTCTGACACTGCAGTGCCACTCCTAGATGGTCCAGGTGTTTGTGTCGGCCACTTGTGTCGCTTAGCTTAGCCATCCAGCGACCTTTGTGCACCTCTTTTTTTCTTTGCATCATGTGCTGTTTGGGGACTATTTTTTAAATCTGCCATCCTTTCTGACACTGCAGTGCCACTCCTAGATGGGCCAGGTGTTTGTGTCGGCCACTTGGGTCGCTTAGCTTAGTCATCCAGCGACCTCATTGCGCCTCTTTTTTTCTTTGCATCATGTGCTGTTTGGGGACTATTTTTTGGAAGTGCCATCCTGTCTGACACTGCAGTGCCACTCCTAGATGGGCCAGGTCTTTGTGTCGGCCACTTGGGTCGTTTAGCTTAGTCACACAGCTACCTCATTGTGCCTCTTTTTTTCTTTGCATCATGTGCTGTTTGGGGACTATTTTTTGGAAGTGCCACCCTGTCTGACACTGCAGTGCCACTCCTAGATGGGCCAGGTGTTTGTGTCGGCCACTTGGGTCGCTTAGCTTAGTCATCCAGCGACCTTGGTGCAAATTCTAGGACTAAAAATAATATTGTGAGGTGTGAGGTGTTCAGAATAGACTGGAAATGAGTGGAAATTATGGTTATTGAGGTTAATAATACTATGGGATCAAAATTACCCCCAAATTCTATGATTTAAGCTGTTTTTGAGTGTTTTTTGTAAAAAAAAAACACCCGAAACCGACAAAAAATTTTCAGGGAGGTTTTGCCAAAACGCGTCCGAATCCAAAACACGGCCGCGGAACCGAATCCAAAACCAAAACACAAAACCCGAAAAATTTCCGGTGCACATCACTAATTAACATATGCGATTAGTATTGGAGAGGGCAGCTCTCCCGATAAGAGCTGCCCTTTGCATTGTTGGGACATCCAGGTTTTGGCCCTGGGAGTTCCTCTGTGCATGCAGAGATCGCCATGGCAGCTGAGGGAGGTGCTGAGAGGGATCCCTTTCACAGAAGTCCATAGACTTCTATATGGTAATACCAGCAAAAGCTGGCCTTACCCACCAGATACTGATTTCTGGATGAAGAGTGTCATCCTGGCAATGAGCCTAGCACTAGAGTAGGCTTAAACAGGGCACTTCTAGTCAGTGTGGGACTGGGGTATGAAGGTCCCACTGGGGTGATGTAGTGGCAGGGGCCCAGGTTTAGGGGTGTGAACAGTCTCAAGAGGGGGTGTGGCCAACTACCACATTCTTTTGCCTAACCATTAGAGAGTCGATGGGCTGGGCCCCTTGATAAATATGTATAGTAATTGCTGCTAGTGCATGCATAATAATGTACCAGATTAATAACAGCATTGCACTGCAGAAAATACATCATAGTCCCGTGCAGTATAATATAGCATATGTATAATGTATCTTTCAAGTGAACCGGAACTTGATCCCTAGAGGAGAAGGTGGGCCCCAGGCAGTAGGGCCCACCGGGGGGGTTCTCCTGTACCCCTGTGTACCTATTGACCAATCAGGTGAGCGTGGCTGCAGGAATCTGGTTGGCCAATGCAGTCATGTATGTGAATCCAAAATGGAGGCACGCATGATCTGTTGCCGTGGGAACTGCCAGAAGGAACAATGCCAGGCCCATATGGAGATGCGCCAGCACAGGACTCAGGGAAGCCAGGCATGACCGTGAGGGGCATGGATATCAGTGATGTGGCACCAAAGGAAGTGGTAATGGGGGTTAAGTCCCTGATGTGTAACACTCCTCTTTAAATATGTCCATGGTGCCACACCAAAGATAATTTGGAAAGTGTGGAAGGAGAAGAGTTCATAGATCTAGAAGAAGAAAGAGTAAAGTACAACTTTAAAAGTGGGAGTGAGGAGCTTAAACTGGATTCCAGTTTCGGGAAGGGGAGCCATTGAAAGAATTGAGTAAGAGGATAGATGGAATTAGAATGATGAGCTAAGAACAATATAAAATGTAGTTACTAAAGTGTAGATATCTTATGCTAGTAGGTACTATTAGGGCAGAGACGATTACCATAGTTAATCTATACGCACCTACTCTAATATGGGCCAGGGACGCTTTTTTCTTAATACACTTAGACGAATAGAAAAGTTTCATCAGGGCTATTTACTTATTGGCGGGGATTTTAACGCCGTTTTAGACCCAACCCTTGACAAAAAGGCTCCCGCACAACTTAAGCACTCATCAGAAGTACTACGGACAGCTCAATCTCCTCTTTAGAAACTGAAATATCCACGCTTTTAACTGAACATAAGTTATGCCCCAATCCTACCTTAATCTTCCAGATAAATACTCTAAGAGGTAGACTTAACACTATATTGTCACGCTGGTCGGCTTTCATTTTAAAACAACTTCAGCAGAAGTATTATGATAAAGCAGACTTCGTTCTGGCAAATAAATTAAGGCAAAAAAAGGCCTAGGGCCTGTTTAACAAAATTAAAATTCAGCACTCAGAGACTACTACATAAGATCCCGAGAAAGTAGTTTTAGAATTTAGAATTTCAGACCTACTACAAAAAACTCTTTAATCTCACTAATCCCGCATCCCTTCGAGAACCCCCGGGATACTCCTTCCCTCTCCGTTTTTTTTGTAATACCCTACTTCCTCGTTTTTCTGACCAGCAACTTTTAGAACTAAACGCTGATATTACGGAAGCAGAAATATTAGTTACTATCAAAGGACTGAAAACATCTGCGACTCCAGGCCCAGATGGATTCACCCCCCAGTACTATAAAAAATGTGCTACAGTCCTTACTCCCTTTCTTCAAACTTTTTTTAATGATTTGTTAAACGGTGCGTCTTTTGATGTTATGAATTCCTTGGCAAATATAGTTGTTATTCCGAAACCCGATCGGGACCCGGACCTAGTCACTAATTATAGACCTATTTCGCTGTTGAATGTTGACGTTAAAAATCTATGCGAAACTATTGGCGAATAGGCTGGGCCCCCTTCTTCCTAAACTGATCCACCCTGACCAGGTTGGTTTTATACCTGGACGACAAGCACTTGACAACACACGTAGGACGATTGATCTGATTCATGAAATACATAAGCGGAAGATTCCAGCTCTGGTCATGGGATTAGACGCCGAAAAGGCGTACGATCGAATCCAATGGCCCTTTATGTTTCACACACTCCAACATGCAGGCCTCATGGGCCGTTTCTTTCAAGGAATGTCCACATTATATGATAACCCCAGAGCAACTGTACTTGCCAACGGAGTGATATAACCATCCTTCCCAATTATCAGTGGAACACGTCAGGGTTGCCCTCTTTCCCTCCTAATATTTGACCTCTCTATAGAACCGCTAGCTGCATGGATACGTACTAACCCACATATAAAAGGAGTGAAGGTGGGTTCTCTTGAACACAAAATTGCATTATAAGCGGACGATGTTCTACTCACAATCTCTGACCCTGTACACTCTCTGCCCCATCTTTTCCAGGAAATAGAGGAATTTGGTGTACTTTCTGGCTATAAAATTAATGCAGGCAAGTCTGAGGTTTTGGACTTTTATATTCCGCAAAGTACTAAGGATAGCCTGAAACGCGCATTTCACTTTTGATGGAATACGCGACAGCTTACATATCTGGGAGTTACCATCACCAAGAATTACTACCATCTTTTTCAAGCCAACTACCCCAAACTACTTGAACAATTCCAAAGGGATCTTGATAACTAGGGGAGTTGATATATTTCCTGGATTGGCCATATAAATGCCGTTAAAATGAATCTATTGTCGAGACTTCTCTACTTATTTCAAACATACCCAACTCGGGTGCCTCCCTACATTTTCAAGCATCTCCAACACACCACCTCGCAATTTATCTGGTCCAAGAAGAAGCCCAGAGTGAAGCGTACAACATTACAAAAACACACATCCGAAGGCATCCTTGGCGTCCCAGACTTTAAAGCCTACTATATAGCTGCCAAACTGGCACAATGTATTCAATGGAATAGTCCTAAGAATGAAAGGGTTTGGGTCTCGATAGAAAACCGGCACTCATAACTTACATTATATTTCGTCTTTATTGTGGCTTCCTAGTCTGACATGACCTCGTATGGCTAAATCTCACCCAGTAGTATCCCACTCCCTAAACATTTGGGACTTGGGTAATCGTAAATATCAAATAGCCCCATACCCTAGCCCCTTAATTCCACTGTTTGTTAACCCCGCATTTAAACTAGGTTATCAGCCAAATGCCTTCACACACTGGCAGGAGGGAGGTATAAGACTACTGAATGACCTCACAACTGATTCGTTGTTCCCTACCTTTTTTGATATCCAATCCAAACTCTCTATCCCCCATAAATCTTTCTTCCAATGTTTGCAAATCCGACACTTACATTCTACGCTCTTATGACAACTTAATCATAGATCCCTTACTACTTTAGAAGACCTTGCACTCCACAAGGACTCGACCAAAGGACTTATTTCTACTATATATGCATCTCTTATGCTCCCTTCACAGAAGGATAGAGATCCTCATGAAAAAGCATGGAAATCAGATTTAGGTGAAACACTTGACGACGATGAGTGGTCTACCATTTATTCAAACCTAACGTCAAGCTCCATCTGTGTACGAGCAAAGGAAAATGCATATAAGCTTTTTTATAGATGGTATTATGTCCCCACTCGACTCAACAAAATGTACCCCGAGTTCTCTCCTCTGTATTGGAGATGCAAAACATTCGATGGAACGTTTCTACATATTTGGTGGGAATGCACTAAATTATTCCCTTTATGGAGAGAAATAGGGTCTTTAATTATCTCAATTCTAGATACTCAAATTCCCTTATGCCCCAAACATTT
Source organism: Pseudophryne corroboree (assembly GCF_028390025.1). NCBI lineage: Eukaryota > Metazoa > Chordata > Amphibia > Anura > Myobatrachidae > Pseudophryne > Pseudophryne corroboree. The sequence goes on along the minus strand of NC_086445.1, from coordinate 103,972,520 downwards.
TCTCCTTGCTGTGTCTCTGCCTGAAACTTCTCGTTATCAAACTAAAGTATTCACCCATATAGTTCTGGCGGCTAGATGTGTCATAGCCTCAGCCTTGAAATCTTTGGAGGTTCCCATCCTAGGGGAAATTATAGGGAAAACTTGGCACATCTATTCTATGGAACATATTACTAGCATCTTAAAGGGATCCTCTAAAAACTTTCTTAAGGTCTGGGAACCCTGGACCTCTTTTTTTAAAACCCCACCACCCTTTAATTGACTAGCCTTTGGTCTCATTTACACATAAACTGCAAATATATTATTACGATGATTTTTAGATTATTATCCGGAAACATGACCAGTCAAGGTATCCCCCATCTTTCCACTCTATGGCCCTCATTCCGAGTTGTTCGCTCGGTATTTTTCATCGCATCGCAGTGAAAATCCGCTTAGTACGCATGCGCAATGTTCGCACTGCGACTGCGCCAAGTAACTTTACTATGAAGAAAGTAATTTTACTCACGGCTTTTTCATCGCTCCGGCGATCGTAATGTGATTGACAGGAAATGGGTGTTACTGGGCGGAAACACGGCGTTTCAGGGGCGTGTGGCTGAAAACGCTACCGTTTCCGGAAAAAACGCAGGAGTGGCCGGGGAAACGGTGGGAGTGCCTGGGCGAACGCTGGGTGTGTTTGTGACGTCAACCAGGAACGACAAGCACTGAAATGATCGCACAGGCAGAGTAAGTCTGGAGCTACTCTGAAACTGCTAAGTAGTTAGTAATCGCAATATTGCGAATACATCGGTCGCAATTTTAAGAAGCTAAGATTCACTCCCAGTAGGCGGCGGCTTAGCGTGTGTAACTCTGCTAAATTCGCCTTGCGACCGATCAACTCGGAATGAGGGCCTATATCTTTCCTATTCTCTCTTTATTCCTTTTCTCCTTTACCCTCTATTTCTATTCTCATTCTTTTTCTTTCTCTCCTCCTCTCCTCTCTCATTTCGTGCACTGTTTCTCAATATATTAAAAATACGATGAGACTGTTTAATGGTCTACAGATGCATATATTTACAGGAATCTTTCTATATCAGACACTGGTTTCTCAATCACTGTTTTTTGGGGAATCCATTACTCTTGTATGAACCCTGTTGTACGTTGTTGCTGACAATTTCTGTAATGTATCTCATCTCTCTAATAAAAAAACTTTACTTAAATTAAAAAAAATATAGTTACTAAATTGATTGAGCAATTTCCATTTTATACTGCAGTTCTGAGAGGCACAGATGGGACCAGCATTTAGAGGGAATGCTTGTTCCTGTAGAGCCATTTGGAGGACACAGGGGTGAATCCAGGTTCAACATAGGCATCAGCATTTGCGATCCATATATGCAGCAAACAGCAACATCAATGGTATCCTGCTATAAATGTAATGTAATTAATGGGTATTCATATACATTTGGGTCATTTTAGGGGACTTTAAAAAAAGTGGAAAAGGACCGATTACTCCCACCTGCAAGTCTAAAAACACTTGTCCCACTCATAAAGCATCCCAATATCCTGTCACATATGTTGTTCTACAGTATCCATCACTTTTTATTTTTTGACCCCAAAAATGACATTTCATTATTGGCCAATTAAAAATAATTAAAGTGTCTAAGGGGTATATTCAATTGAAGTCGAAAATTGCCGTCTGTCGAAAAGACGTCAATTTTCGACTTTTTAAGGTCGAATCCTGATTCGACCTATTCAATATTTTGCTAATTTTTTTTCGACAAGTCGACTTGTCGAAAAGCATGTGGATCGGCGGAATAGCTGCCGATCCACGTGTTGATGTCGAAAACGGGGCCAAATCCGACAGGTTTTGGCCCCCTTTTCGACCATCTCAGTCCGACATCAAAATGATGTCGGACTGAGATGCGGACCCAGAGGAGGCGAGGGGGGGGGCCGCAGGGAGACGGGGGGATAGCCGAAGGGCATACTGGGAGATCAGCGCTACAGTAGCGCTGCAGCTGGATGTCACTCGCCCGCCCGACCTCACGGCAGCTTCCACCCGGCACCAGCACGCTGCTGGAGCTGGGTGGAAGCTGCCGTGAGGTCGGGCGGCTGAGTGACATCCTGCTGCAGCGCTACTGTAGCGCTGATCTCCCTGTATGCCCGAAGGCTGTCCCCCCGCGGCTCGCCCCCCCTTCTCCTCCTCTGCGTCCCATCTAAATTCGACTTGCAAAAGTCGAATTTTAGATGGGATTGAATAGGGGTTGTCGGATCCATCCTGAGAAATACATGTCGGAATGGATCCGACTTTAATTGAATATACCCCTAAGTGTCTAATTAGTCATTCAGGGAGGTGTCCCGGGGGTTCTGAATCAAATCCCCTTTTTTTTTTTTATCACCAGCTCAGAGATGGTATAGAGAAATTTACATTAAACCCTATGAAGACTTTTCGCCGATAATGTTTCACAGCTGATTGGACACAAATGCGATAGAATATTGTGAAACCGCTTTAACATTTAATATTTCTTTATTGCGGCTTTGGCTGTTGTTGTTTTTTTTATGTTGACTGTTTGAATTTTTGTCTTTTGCAAATAACAAAAATAAATTTGATTTAAAACAAAATTAAAACACAAAACTTGTATGCCCAGGATACATATGTTGATTTACTTACTATTTGTTTTTTAGTATTTAACATATTTGCAGAACTGTACATACAATATTGAAATCATTCCCATCAGCCCAAAATGGCTGTTATAAAAGAGAGCTTCATACAATGTTATCTGTGTTTCCCCATATGCTGGACTACAGACATGTCTCTGTAATGGTGAATTTGTGATGTCAATAGCTGGTACTGACATTCACAGATAACAGTCTGGCAACTAGCAAATTGCCAACTGTATCAGCGGCAGTGGCAGACTGGGCAGGGGGCCACAGTGACATTTGTCCCCCTGGTCTGTACAATTTAAAGCATTTGGGGTCATGCTGATGCCTCGGGTGGAAGTCTTTAATAGACAAACTTAGCTAGGCAGCATAGTAATCTCCTCCTTCCTGTGCATCTAGTGCAGCTACCCCTTCCTTCACGTGCCTACTGAAAGCAGGGTGAGGGGGCTCCGTGAGTCTGTGGCTGTAGGCAGGCGGGTGTGGTCGCTGCCCAGGCCCGACATACTTAGCGTATCAGCCACTGCCGCTGGCCACCCAGCTGTCTCCTGCTCCCTGTCCTCTGACTAACCTCGGCCGGCTCTGCCTCCTGCCCCTGCTGCAAGCGGAGCATCATGGAGGAATAGCAACAGTCACAATAAAACCAAACAAGTTAGTCAAACAGTATGGATCTTGTGTATGTGTTTGTGGGGCTGATGTGATAGGCATAAAGGATATGAGGAGTGGGGCGTTGATTGGCATAATGATATATGGGGTTGGCAGGGTTTTAAAGCATAAAGGATATAAGGGCTGGGGAGGGGGTGATAGGCATAAGGAATATACAGTAGAGGTGTGTGTGGGAGGGTAATGTTACTGGCATAAAGCACATAAGGAGTGGGAAGGGGGTGATTGGCATAAGGCTATAAGGGGAGGAGGTGATAAGGTATATACAGATGACGCCAGCCTCATTGTTGCCGCAATGCATACGCACAGTCATACGCATCAGGACAGGCTGCACTACACACTGTGCTGTGACTAGTCACAGCCGGTGTTCTCCAATGAATGGGTGGAAGTGAACACGCGCATTCATTCGCGGACACACTAGACGCGCCGTCCATGTATTGCAGCATAGATGAGAGGCTATATCAGTTGGTGTGTGTTGATGGGAGGTGAGTGACGCACAAAGACTAAGGGGGGATCGATTACATATATATATATATATATATATATTAGAGATGAGCGGGTTCGGTTTCTCTGAATCCGAACCCGCCCGAACTTCATGGTTTTTTTCACGGGTCCGAGCAGACTCGGATCCTCCCGCCTTGCTCGGTTAACCCGAGCGCGCCCGAACGTCATCATGACGCTGTCGGATTCTCGCGAGACTCGGATTCTATATAAGGAGCCGCGCGTCGCCGCCATTTTCACACGTGCATTGAGATTGATAGGGAGAGGACGTGGCTGGCGTCCTCTCCATTTAGATTAGAAGAGAGAGAGAGAGAGATTGACCTGATTTACTGGAGCTTAGGAGTACTGTAGAAGTGTAGAGAGTGCAGAGTTTACTAGTGACTGACCACAGTGACCACCAGACAGTGCAGTTTTATTTAATATATCCGTTCTCTGCCTGAAAAAAACGATACACACAGTGACTCAGTCACATACCATATCTGTGTGCACTGCTCAGCCCAGTGTGCTGCATCATCTATGTATATATATCTGACTGTGCTCAGCTCACACAGCTTATAATTGTGGGGGAGACTGGGGAGCACTGCAGTGCCAGTTATAGGTTATAGCAGGAGCCAGGAGTACATATTATATTAAAATTAAACAGTGCACACTTTTGCTGCAGGAGTGCCACTGCCAGTGTGACTGACCAGTGACCTGACCACACTGACCACCAGTATAGTTAGTAGTATACTATATTGTGATTGCCTGAAAAAGTTAAACACTCGTCGTGTGACTTCACTTGTGTGGTGTTTTTTTTTTTATTCTATAAAAAACTCATTCTGCTGACAGACAGTGTCCAGCAGGTCCGTCATTATATAATATATACCTGTCCGGCTGCAGTAGTGATATATATATATTTTTTATATCATTATTTATCATCCAGTCGCAGCAGACACAGTACGGTAGTTCACGGCTGTAGCTACCTCTGTGTCGGCACTCGGCAGTCCATCCATAATTGTATACCACCTACCCGTGGTTTTTTTATCTTTCTTCTTTATACATACATACTACTACATCTCTTTATCAACCAGTCTATATTAGCAGCAGACACAGTACAGTACGGTAGTCCACGGCTGTAGCTACCTCTGTGTCGGCACTCGGCAGTCCGTCCATAATTGTATACCACCTACCCGTGGTTTTTTTTTCTTTCTTCTTTATACATACATACTACTACATCTCTTTATCAACCAGTCTATATTAGCAGCAGACACAGTACAGTACGGTAGTTCACGGCTGTAGCTACCTCTGTGTCGGCACTCGGCAGTCTGTCCATAATTGTATACCACCTACCCGTGGTTTTTTTTTCTTTCTTCTTTATACATACATACTACTACATCTCTTTATCAACCAGTCTATATTAGCAGCAGACACAGTACAGTACGGTAGTCCACGGCTGTAGCTACCTCTGTGTCGGCACTCGGCAGTCCGTCCATAATTGTATACCACCTACCCGTGGTTTTTTTTTCTTTCTTCTTTATACATACATACTACTACATCTCTTTATCAACCAGTCTATATTAGCAGCAGACACAGTACAGTACGGTAGTTCACGGCTGTAGCTACCTCTGTGTCAGCACTCGGCAGTCCGTCCATAATTGTATACCACCTAACCGAGGTTTTTTTTTCTTTCTTCTTTATACATACATACTACTACATCTCTTTATCAACCAGTCTATATTAGCAGCAGACACAGTACAGTACGGTAGTCCACGGCTGTAGCTACCTCTGTGTCGGCACTCGGCAGTCCGTCCATAATTGTATACCACCTACCCGTGGTTTTTTTTTCTTTCTTCTTTATACATACATACTACTACATCTCTTTATCAACCAGTCTATATTAGCAGCAGACACAGTACAGTACGGTAGTTCACGGCTGTAGCTACCTCTGTGTCGGCACTCGGCAGTCCGTCCATAATTGTATACCACCTACCCGTGGTTTTTTTTTCTTTCTTCTTTATACATACATACTACTACATCTCTTTATCAACCAGTCTATATTAGCAGCAGACACAGTACAGTACGGTAGTTCACGGCTGTAGCTACCTCTGTGTCGGCACTCGGCAGTCCGTCCATAATTGTATACCACCTACCCGTGGTTTTTTTTTCTTTCTTCTTTATACATACATACTACTACATCTCTTTATCAACCAGTCTATATTAGCAGCAGACACAGTACAGTACGGTAGTCCACGGCTGTAGCTACCTCTGTGTCGGCACTCGGCAGTCCGTCCATAATTGTATACCACCTACCCGTGTTTTTTTTTTCTTTCTTCTTTATACATACATACTACTACATCTCTTTATCAACCAGTCTATATTAGCAGCAGACACAGTACAGTACGGTAGTTCACGGCTGTAGCTACCTCTGTGTCGGCACTCGGCAGTCCGTCCATAATTGTATACCACCAACCCGTGGTTTTTTTTTCTTTCTTCTTTATACATACATACTACTACATCTATTTATCAACCAGTCTATATTAGCAGCAGACACAGTACAGTACGGTAGTCCACGGCTGTAGCTACCTCTGTGTCGGCACTTGGCAGTCCGTCCATAATTGTATACTAGTATCCATCCATCTCCATTGTTTACCTGAGGTGCCTTTTAGTTGTGCCTATTAAAATATGGAGAACAAAAATGTTGAGGTTCCAAAATTAGGGAAAGATCAAGATCCACTTCCACCTCGTGCTGAAGCTGCTGCCACTAGTCATGGCCGAGACGATGAAATGCCAGCAACGTCGTCTGCCAAGGCCGATGACCAATGTCATAGTACAGAGCATGTCAAATCCAAAACACCAAATATCAGTAAAAAAAGGACTCCAAAACCTAAAATAAAATTGTCGGAGGAGAAGCGTAAACTTGCCAATATGCCATTTACCACACGGAGTGGCAAGGAACGGCTGAGGCCCTGGCCTATGTTCATGGCTAGTGGTTCAGCTTCACATGAGGATGGAGGCACTCAGCCTCTCGCTAGAAAAATGAAAAGACTCAAGCTGGCAAAAGCAGTTGCACCGCAAAGAACTGTGCGTTCTTCGAAATCCCAAATCCACAAGGAGAGTCCAATTGTGTCGGTTGCGATGCCTGACCTTCCCAACACTGGACGTGAAGAGCATGCGCCTTCCACCATTTGCACGCCCCCTGCAAGTGCTGGAAGGAGCACCCGCAGTCCAGTTCCTGATAGTCAGATTGAAGATGTCAGTGTTGAAGTACACCAGGATGAGGAGGATATGGGTGTTGCTGGCGCTGGGGAGGAAATTGACCAGGAGGATTCTGATGGTGAGGTGGTTTGTTTAAGTCAGGCACCCGGGGAGACACCTGTTGTCCGTGGGAGGAATATGGCCGTTGACATGCCTGGTGAAAATACCCAAAAAATCAGCTCTTCGGTGTGGAGGTATTTCAACAGAAATGCGGACAACAGGTGTCAAGCCGTGTGTTCCCTTTATCAAGCTGTAATAAGTAGGGGTAAGGACGTTAACCACCTCGGAACATCCTCCCTTATACGTCACCTGCAGCGCATTCATAATAAGTCAGTGACAAGTTCAAAAACTTTGGGTGACAGCGGAAGCAGTCCACTGACCAGTAAATCCCTTCCTCTTGTAACCAAGCTCACGCAAACCACCCCACCAACTCCCTCAGTGTCAATTTCCTCCTTCCCCAGGAATGCCAATAGTCCTGCAGGCCATGTCACTGGCAATTCTGATGATTCCTCTCCTGCCTGGGATTCCTCCGATGCATCCTTGCGTGTAACGCCTACTGCTGCTGGCGCTGCTGTTGTTGCTGCTGGGAGTCGATGGTCATCCCAGAGGGGAAGTCGTAAGACCACTTTTACTACTTCCACCAAGCAATTGACTGTCCAATAGTCCTTTGCGAGGAAGATGAAATATCACAGCAGTCATCCTACTGCAAAGCGGATAACTGAGGCCTTGGCATCCTGGGTGGTGAGAAACGTGGTTCCGGTATCCATCATTACTGCAGAGCCAACTAGAGACTTGTTGGAGGTACTGTGTCCCCGGTACCAAATACCATCTAGGTTCCATTTCTCTAGGCAGGCGATACCGAAAATGTACACAGACCTCAGAAAAAGAGTCACCAGTGTCCTAAAAAATGCAGCTGTACCCAATGTCCACTTAACCATGGACATGTGGACAAGTGGAGCAGGGCAGGGTCAGGACTATATGACTGTGACAGCCCACTGGGTAGATGTATGGACTCCCGCCGCAAGAACAGCAGCGGCGGCACCAGTAGCAGCATCTCGCAAACGCCAACTCTTTCCTAGGCAGGCTACGCTTTGTATCACCGCTTTCCAGAATACGCACACAGCTGAAAACCTCTTACGGCAACTGAGGAAGATCATCGCGGAATGGCTTACCCCAATTGGACTCTCCTGTGGATTTGTGGCATCGGACAACGCCAGCAATATTGTGTGTGCATTAAATATGGGCAAATTCCAGCACGTCCCATGTTTTGCACATACCTTGAATTTGGTGGTGCAGAATTATTTAAAAAACGACAGGGGCGTGCAAGAGATGCTGTCGGTGGCCAGAAGAATTGCGGGACACTTTCGGCGTACAGGCACCACGTACAGAAGACTGGAGCACCACCAAAAACTACTGAACCTGCCCTGCCATCATCTGAAGCAAGAAGTGGTAACGAGGTGGAATTCAACCCTCTATATGCTTCAGAGGTTGGAGGAGCAGCAAAAGGCCATTCAAGCCTATACAATTGAGCACGATATAGGAGGTGGAATGCACCTGTCTCAAGCGCAGTGGAGAATGATTTCAACGTTGTGCAAGGTTCTGCTGCCCTTTGAACTTGCCACACGTGAAGTCAGTTCAGACACTGCCAGCCTGAGTCAGGTCATTCCCCTCATCAGGCTTTTGCAGAAGAAGCTGGAGACATTGAAGGAGGAGCTAACACGGAGCGATTCCGCTAGGCATGTGGGACTTGTGGATGGAGCCCTTAATTCGCTTAACAAGGATTCACGGGTGGTCAATCTGTTGAAATCAGAGCACTACATTTTGGCCACCATGCTCGATCCTAGATTTAAAGCCTACCTTGGATCTCTCTTTCCGGCAGACACAAGTCTGCTGGGGTTGAAAGACCTGCTGGTGAGAAAATTGTCAAGTCAAGCGGAACGCGACCTGTCAACATCTCCTCCTTCACATTCTCCCGCAACTGGGGGTGCGAGGAAAAGGCTCAGAATTCCGAGCCCACCCGCTGGCGGTGATGCAGGGCAGTCTGGAGCGACTGCTGATGCTGACATCTGGTCCGGACTGAAGGACCTGACAACGATTACGGACATGTCGTCTACTGTCACTGCATATGATTCTCTCACCATTGAAAGAATGGTGGAGGATTATATGAGTGACCGCATCCAAGTAGGCACGTCACACAGTCCATACTTATACTGGCAGGAAAAAGAGGCAATTTGGAGGCCCTTGCACAAACTGGCTTTATTCTACCTAAGTTGCCCTCCCACAAGTGTGTACTCCGAAAGAGTGTTTAGTGCCGCCGCTCACCTTGTCAGCAATCGGCGTACGAGGTTACATCCAGAAAATGTGGAGAAGATGATGTTCATTAAAATGAATTATAATCAATTCCTCCGCGGAGACATTGACCAGCAGCAATTGCCTCCACAAAGTACACAGGGAGCTGAGATGGTGGATTCCAGTGGGGACGAATTGATAATCTGTGAGGAGGGGGATGTACACGGTGATATATCGGAGGATGATGATGAGGTGGACATCTTGCCTCTGTAGAGCCAGTTTGTGCAAGGAGAGATTAATTGCTTCTTTTTTGGGGGGGGTCCAAACCAACCCGTCATATCAGTCACAGTCGTGTGGCAGACCCTGTCACTGAAATGATGGGTTGGTTAAAGTGTGCATGTCCTGTTTTGTTTATACAACATAAGGGTGGGTGGGAGGGCCCAAGGACAATTCCATCTTGCACCTCTTTTTTCTTTTATTTTTCTTTGCGTCATGTGCTGTTTGGGGAGGGTTTTTTGGAAGGGACATCCTGCGTGACACTGCAGTGCCACTCCTAAATGGGCCCGGTGTTTGTGTCGGCCACTAGGGTCGCTTATCTTACTCACACAGTCAGCTACCTCATTGCGCCTCTTTTTTTCTTTGCGTCATGTGCTGTTTGGGGAGGGTTTTTTGGAAGGGCCATCCTGCGTGACACTGCAGTGCCACTCCTAGATGGGCCCGGTGTTTGTGTCGGCCACTAGGGTCGCTAATCTTACTCACACAGCTACCTCATTGCGCCTCTTTTTTTCTTTGCGTCATGTGCTGTTTGGGGAGGGTTTTTTGGAAGGGACATCCTGCGTGACACTGCAGTGCCACTCCTAAATGGGCCCGGTGTTTGTGTCGGCCACTACGGTCGCTAATCTTACTCACACAGCTACCTCATTGCGCCTCTTTTTTTCTTTGCGTCATGTGCTGTTTGGGGAGGGTTTTTTGGAAGGGACATCCTACGTGACACTGCAGTGCCACTCCTAGATGGGCCCGGTGTTTGTGTCGGCCACTAGGGTCGCTAATCTTACTCACACAGCTACCTCATTGCGCCTCTTTTTTTCTTTGCGTCATGTGCTGTTTGGGGAGGGTTTTTTGGAAGGGACATCCTGCGTGACACTGCAGTGCCACTCCTAAATGGGCCCGGTGTTTGTGTCGGCCACTACGGTCGCTAATCTTACTCACACAGCTACCTCATTGCGCCTCTTTTTTTCTTTGCGTCATGTGCTGTTTGGGGAGGGTTTTTTGGAAGGGACATCCTGCGTGACACTGCAGTGCCACTCCTAAATGGGCCCGGTGTTTGTGTCGGCCACTAGGGTCACTTATCTTACTCACACAGTCAGCTACCTCATTGCGCCTCTTTTTTTCTTTGCGTCATGTGCTGTTTGGGGAGTGTTTTTTGGAAGGGCCATCCTGCGTGACACTGCAGTGCCACTCCTAGATGGGCCCGGTGTTTGTGTCGGCCACTAGGGTCGCTAATCTTACTCACACAGCTACCTCATTGCGCCTCTTTTTTTCTTTGCGTCATGTGCTGTTTGGGGAGGGTTTTTTGGAAGGGACATCCTGCGTGACACTGCAGTGACACTCCTAGATGGGCCCGGTGTTTGTGTCGGCCACTAGGGTCGCTAATCTTACTCACACAGCTACCTCATTGCGCCTCTTTTTTTCTTTGCGTCATGTGCTGTTTGGGGAGGGTTTTTTGGAAGGGACATCCTGCGTGACACTGCAGTGCCACTCCTAGATGGGCCAGGTGTTTGTGTCGGCCACTAGGGTCGCTTAGCTTAGTCATCCAGCGACCTCGGTGCAAATTTTTGGACTAAAAATAATATTGTGAGGTGTGAGGTATTCAGAATAGACTGAAAATGAGTGGAAATTATGGTTTTTGAGGTTAATAATAATATGGGATCAAAATGACCCCCAAATTCTATGATTTAAGCTGTTTTTTAGGGTTTTTTGAAAAAAACACCCGAATCCAAAACACACCCGAATCCGACAAAAAAAATTCGGTGAGGTTTTGACAAAACGCGGTCGAACCCAAAACACGGCCGCGGAACCGAACCCAAAACCAAAACACAAAACCCGAAAAATTTCAGGCGCTCATCACTAATATATATATATATATATATATATATAAAACTGTAAGCCCAGCACGCTCTTCAGAGTTCTGTGAATACTTACTGCAGTGCCCTCCGTACGTTAAAGCAATGGTGGCGTTTCGGGGTCTAGCCCCGTCGTCAGGGACAAGCATTCCACAAACAAGTGTAATACATACGAACATTTATAACACGTGGTACAGAGCAATTACATTTCAAATGTGGTTCACCTGTCCAGCGCCGCCTCCCCATCAGATCCATGATCGTACTCAATTGGACGCCCAATCATTACATCAGCAGGTGACACTGTTCAAGTAGCGGGAAATGGGAAGGCGCAACCACCGTTGCCATGCAATGCTACATACAACAATAAAAAAATAAACAAAGTGCTCAGTTATTACACTCACAATAACTTTCACCAATAATAAAACTTAAATGTAACATGCATAGCTGGCATTGTTACTATCACTGAATATTATCAAATACAACTTGTTATTTAATTAGAATACTTATACAGTGAAGAAAATATTTTTAAGAGTAACTTAAAGTTTTAACTAGAAAGTGTTAACTAGAAATTTTGTGTTAACTAGAAATTACTTTTTATTCAATGGTTCCATGTACCTACAGCACGCAGGGTGTGCGATGGGGTCAGCAGTGGTCCCATCATACGTGAATGCATTTATGTACAACATCGAAAATATTCTATTGTATACGTGTGAGGTGGCAGGCTCATCTGTGTACTTTTATAGTAATAATATATAGAATAATAAAATATAGAATAATTTTTTGGTAGAACCCACAGAAGGCTCTTAGAGCACTACTTGATGACCACAACAGTACCAACAGTGTGGTGATATTTACCTATCAAATGGACTATAATTTTCTAGACGTAGCCATGACATTAAAGGCAGGTAGCCTTCAAACATCACTTTTTGTTAAGCCAACAGACAGAAATACACTCGTAAGGCACATAATATCAGATCCAGCTGATCCTGTAAAAGCTATTGATGATATGCTGGAAAAATCTGTAGTAAGAGATTATACCAGAAAAGACCTGTTAAAAACCAAATCTAGAGTAATGAATATGACACGCAAGTCTTTGTTAAGTGGCCAAGGACATATAGTCAAGAAAGCTAAATCTTTGTGGCCTATTGGGGAAAATGACGGCACAGGGAAAAGGTTGACACGGGACAGATCGATATGAGTTTTTCACAATTTTTTTATTTTTTACTTTTTCACACTTTACCATCCGCGTGGACTACGATTGGGTATAGTAACCTATGCCGAGTGCAGCAGTAGCAGCGCGAGGCACCTTGTCCGAATCGCTCGCCATGCAAGAGGACACGGTGCACTAGTTGGGGTTCCTGGTCATGTTATGGAAAAAAATTATACCAAAAACATTAAACAAACTGCACCTGTTGACCTTTTTACCATATTAACCTTGTCCACGTTGACCAACAGGGGTTGACCTTATCCAGGTTGACCCATTGATCCATAACCATTTCAATATACATGACACTTCTTTACCCTCTTATACCTTCATATATCTATCTCTTATTCCTAGGAATCTTTACTTAGAGATTTTTGTCATTTTATGCAAAGTGTTTATTTTAGAACGGTCATTCAGTATTCATTTGATCAACAATGTTTACTAAATAAAGTAATGTGACTGTGGTGTGATCTGTGAAGTTGTTAGAATCCCCAGAGGTCATGTTATAGATATTAAAACCTCACAATTACCAGAAAACACTATGAGATTTGCCACGGCATGTGAGTACTGCAGCTTGCTATGATACTGTATTTGTGGGTAAGGGGAATGAAGAGCTGCACTAAGACAAAAGTTACAGGGACTAACCAGGTTTGTTACTTCACACTTATATTAAAATAAAGAAAGAGAGAAGCATTAGGGAACAACACCACCCCCACCCCCATTCTGAAAAACAATGTGCAGCACTGCTTTAGTAATTTTATACTGATGTGAAATCTCAAACTATAACTTAGATCAAGGGTGGGCAATAAGCGGCCCTCCAGCTGTTGCTCAACTACACATCCCAGCATACCCATCAACAGTTTCATCATGGACATGTAGCTAAACTGTGGCAGGACATGCTGCTGGGATGTGTTCTTCTACAGCAGCTGGAGTGCCGCATATTGCCCACCCCTAACTTATGGCCAGATTTATCAAGCCTTGGAGAGTGATAAATTGCACAGTGATAAATTACCAACCTGTGCCGGCTCCAGGCACGTTTAATGCAAGCGGCTGCGCGAGACAACGGGCTAGTAAGGGCGCATGGCCATTTCAAATGTGGTGCCAGCTATCAGCAAATCAGAGCTCACAGACCAGCAGTGGCAGGTCCTGATTGGCTGCCAGACCTCAAGTCTGGATTGGCTCACAAGCTTGCAACATATTTCAAATGGCCACCAGCGACAGGACACAGTGAGGGGTAGGAGAGATGCGTGCTGCGCTCTCTTCTCCTCTCATACCCTTCCCTCAGACATGAGCGGCAGGAGCACAGGCAGACCAGCAGGAGTGGCAGTGGTGGCAACAGCCCAGTAGCAGTGAGCATTACATGTATCTGGCACTGCTGGGGGTATTTTGTGTATATGACACTACTGGGACATTATATGTATCTGGCATTACTAGAGGTATTACGTGTATGCCGGGGGCATTACCTGTATCTGGCACTGCTGGGGGCATTATGTGTATCTGGCACTATGGGGGGCATTATGTGTATCTGGCATTGCTGGGGTTATTATGTGTATCTGGCACTACTAGGGGCATTATGTGTAACTGGCACTGCTGGAGGCATTATGTGTAACGGGCACTTCTTGGGACATTACATGTAATGGCCATTACTGGGCTATTTGGTAAAACACTTTAATGGTCTGGACCCTGGAACGCTGAGCATCCCTGTCTGGGGCGTGTCCCATCTGGGGGATGTATGTGTTCGCAGTCACTGGGGAAATGGGGAGAGGGAGATTACAACCTCCCCACATGGTTCGGACCATTTTTTTACCTCATCCCTGGATCTGGATTACAGAAAGACTGTAATCTCCCTACCTGTCTTCCCGGTGACTTCTGTCACATACAGCCCCCCGAGACAAGACACCCCTGGACGGGGATGTGCACTACAATCTCCAAAGTTGCTGAGATTGCTGCAGGGATCCGGTTTGGCCTGGCATTCCGGGGTCCAGAGCATTACGCTTTTAACCCAATCCTCATTACTGGGGGCAGTATGTGTAAGAAGCTATTACTGTGGCCATTATGTGTAAGGAGCTCTACTGTGGCCATTATGTATAAGGCTTCCCATTGTGTGTGTAGAGGGTTGTCTAATAATATATATACCTACTGTGTCTTGCTGCACCAAGGATGTTTCCTCCTGGTAGTGTTATACTGCTGTGTAAATGAGGACAAGTCAAACAAGTAAATGTACAATAATATGTGGCAATTTTTGTGTGTGCGATTTAATGCAAGGGCCCTCATTCCGAGTTGTTCGCTCGGTAAAAATCTTCGCATCGCAGCGATTTTCCGCTTAATGCGCATGCGCAATGTCCGCACTGCGACTGCGCCAAGTAAATTTGCTATGCAGTTAGGAATTTTACTCACGGCTTTTTCATCGGTCTGGCGATCGTAATGTGATTGACAGGAAATGGGTGTTACTGGGCGGAAACAGGCCGTTTTATGGGCGTGTGGGAAAAAACGCTACCGTTTCCGGAAAAACGCAGGAGTGGCCGGAGAAACGGGGGAGTGTCTGGGCGAACGCTGGGAGTGTTTGTGACGTCAAACCAGGAACGACAAGCACTGAACAGATCGCACTGGCAGAGTAAGTCTGAAGCTACTCAGAAACTGCTACGAGGTGTGTAATCGCAATATTGCGAATACATCATTCGCAATTTTAAGATGCTAAGATTCACTCCCAGGAGGTCATTCCGAGTTGTTCGCTCGCAAGCGGATTTTAGCAGATTTGCTCATGCTAAGCCGCCGCCTACTTGGAGTGAATCTTAGCATCTTAAAATTGCGAACGATGTATTCGCAATATTGCGATTACACACCTCGTAGCAGTTTCTGAGTAGCTTCAGACTTACTCGGCATCTGCGATCATTTCACTGCTTGTCGTTCCTGGTTTGACGTCACAAACACTCCCAGCGTTCGCCCAGACACTCCCCCGTTTCTCCGGCCACTCCTGCGTTTTTTCCGGAAACGGTAGCGTTTTTTCACACACACCCATAAAACGGCCTGTTTCCGCCCAGTAACACCCATTTCCTGTCAATCACATTACGATCGCCAGACCGATGAAAAAGCCGTGAGTAAAATTCCTAACTGCATAGCAAATTTACTTGGCGCAGTCGCAGTGCGGACATTGCGCATGCGCATTAAGCGGAAAATCGCTGCGATGCGAAGATTTTTACCGAGCGAACAACTCGGAATGAGGGCCCCAGTAGGCGGCGGCTTAGCATGAGCAAATTTGCTAAAATCCGCTTGCGAGCGAACAACTCGGAATGACCTCCAATATGTATTTTAATGGTAAAATCAGGCTGGTTTGCCTTTAAACAAATCACTGCTTTATAGTTAAACTCACTTTATTACTTTCCCCCCATATATTTGACAGGCTACTGTGTCACCATGGCTTTAACTGGAAAATGCATTTGCTACAGTAGTCTCACATATTCAGAAAGATAAATAACTGGCCCACCTACTGAAATGATGGAAACTAATGATCAGTTCTGGGTTTTAATGTTAGAATCTGATTTTTAGTTACCCTTTAATGAATACTTTAATGGGGGAGTTGTATCATTAATCACAATAATATTGCAATCATCTCCGCATGTCATTGGTGCCTTAAGAGCATTTAATTATGCTGGCATGTATCATTCTTTTCTTGCCGGCACAGCTCTTCCAAAATCTAGCTGGCCCAGAGAAGAAGTTGCTTCCGGGTTTTAAGAACTCATAAAGTACACTTTTAGTGAGGAGCCTCATACCTGAATTAAACAGGAAGAATTAGAGAACTATTTATGTATAAGCAACTCTTGTAATTAATCTGTAATACCACAGTGTGGTGTGGGTACAGGCAGTGGCGGATCTAGACTTAACTTTTAGGGGGGGCAGTTTAAGAATGATGACTCCTCCCCCTAATCATAGCTCCTCCCACTTACAAATGCCCCTCCCATTCGCTTCTAAAATTTCCTATTGTTGCCATTACTATTAAAATGTTGCCAGATGTGGAGAGAACCCTGCGCACTGGTGATACAGACTGGCGAATCGCCATTCTTGCATGCATCTGCACATTCGTAGATCACACATGCACAATCGTGCAAGCCAGATTTGGACTACCAGTCCACTTTCAGAGAGAAAAAAGTGAAATACATTTATTTTAGCAGGAAAAAAAGCTTTATATAAATACAAATAAATTTTAATAGATCCTGTGATGGCATCAGTAATAGGACAACAATGGTATACATTATAGCACACAGTTTGAGCCGAAATTCACATTACAGTACACTCTATTAGCCAAAATTCACATTATAGCATGCAAAATGAGCCGAAATTCACATTATAGCACACAGAATGAGCCAAAAGTCACATTATAGCACGCAGAATGAGCCGAAATTCACATTATAGCACACAGAATGAGCCAAAAGTCACATTATAGCACACAGACTGAGCCGAAATTCACATTATAGCACACAGAATGAGCCGAAATTCACATTGTAGCACACAGAATGAGCCAAAAGTCACATTATAGCACGCAGAATGAGCCAAAAGTCACATTATAGCACGCAGAATGAGCCAAAATTCACATTATAGCACATAGAATGAGCCAAAATTCACATTATAGCACACTGAATGATCCAAAATTCACATTATAGCAAACAGAATGAGCTGAAATTCACATTATAGCACACAGAATGATCCAAAATTCACATTATAGCAAACAGAATGAGCCGAAATTCACATTATAGCACACAGAATGAGCCAAAATTCACATTATGCCACATGGAATGAGACAAAATTCAGGGAGAGAGACAGCAGGGACATAGGGACAGGGAGAAAGAGAGAGAGAGAGAGAGAGACAGAGGGTGGGATGAAGAGAGGTAAGGGTGGAGGGAAAGGGGGGGTTCGGAGAGGGAAAGAAAGAAAGAGACGAGGAAGGGTGCAGAGGGAAAGGGGGGGGGGATAGCAAGAGGGGGGAGAAAGAGACGGAAGGGTGGAGAGGAGGGGGGGACCACATCTGACTGAGACCTATATTTGATAAACTGTATTTTTAGAGTTAGGATGAAAACTAGAATGTACTCACCCTGGGAGGGAGCTGGCAGCCGGGGAGGAAGGAAGTCCAACGGAAAGATCCGTGGCTGAATATTGTACAGTGGCTGCTGGTCTTGGGGGAGGGTCCAGCCACCATGCAGGAAGATCAGGGTCATTGATGCTCAGGGAGGAGTTGAATCTGTGTGACAGCAGCTGCTGATGGGAAGTGTCCTAATCTCCCGCCCGGTAGCCCAATGAGCCCCTATCACCACACTACTGCTACAGGCAACCCCAGTGACCTGCCAGGCATTTTGGTTGCCTGATGCCAATAGTGCCTGCAGAGACCGATACCGCCCCGACCCTTGCAGCATTGCCTGCATAGTACCACCCGCAGCACAGCTTAGTTGCTCCCCCACATCTGTGACTGAGGTAGAGAGTGCAGGTGCCAGCATCGCAGTGGGGTAATCACAACTGTGCACCTCCGGAGCAGAGCTGAATAGTTTACCCCTGCTGCTGGATGAAAGAAATTATAATCTCTTATCTTCTTTCGTCCAGCAGCAGGGGTAAGCTATTTAGCTCTGCTCCGGAGGTGCACAGTTGTGATTATCTCACTGCGATGTCGGCACCTGCAATCTCTATCTAATTTAAATGTCCGTGCCTCCAACCAACCTTCCTTAGTCTCATTCGGCTCCTCACCCAGCACACCACAGTGACTGATGGTGCAGGAGAGGAGACTTTGGTGAATGCGCTGGAGATCCGGCACTCGGCGGCTGTCCAATGTGCTCAGTCTGACAGGGCCCGGGCCGGAAGCAGCTGGCGTCACATGTTAAACTGCCCTGTAATGGGGTCCCCTGCGGAGAGCAGCCTGTGTCAGGTGGACGGGTAGCCGCAGCAGAGAGTGCGTGACGTCACTCACTGAGCCCTCCTGTGTCTGGCACACAATGTCGGGCCGGCCCTGCGCTGATGATCGTTGCGCGGGACCCGGCCATCCATCCCGGTGCCGGTATGTTTAGGGGGGGGCGTTCGCCCTAATCGCCCCCCGCTAAATCCGCCACTGGGTACAGGTCAGACTCAGAGTTATTTTAGTAGGGCAGAGGTTCTCAAACTCGGTCCTCAGGACCCCACACAGTGCATGTTTTGCAGGTAACCCAGCAGGTGCACAGGTGTATTAATTACTCACTGACACATTGTAAAAGGTCCACAGGTGGAGCTAATTATTTTACTTGTGATTCTGTGAGGAGACCTGCAAAACATGCACTGTGTGGGGTCCTGAGGACCGAGTTTGAGAACCTATGTAGTAGGGGATTCTTCCTTCAGCAGCAGCTCTTCATTAGCAGAAAGTCAAGGGCTCCCACCCCCACACACAATTAATTGGCAACTGTTTATGCAAAAGTTTGTCTATGAAAAAGAGCATGTTAGGATTTTGTTAACAATAGTTTGACAACTTGGGAAGAACCATGTCCAGCAGTACAGTAAAACAGTGGGTTTGTTTATTAACTGCAGCTTGGCAGGCCACTGCACAGCACGTGTCAGGTCTTAGGGGGTCATTCCGAGTTGATCACTTGCTAGCTACTTTTTGCAGCCGTGCAAACGCATAGTCGCCGCCCACAGGGGAGTGTATTTTAGCTTTGCAAGTGTGCGATCGCATGTGCAGCCGAGCGGTACAAAAACAGTTTGTGCAGTTTCTGAGTAGGTCTGAACTTACACAGCCGCTGCGATCACTTCATCCTATCTGGTCCCGGAATTGACGTCAGACACCCGCCCTGAACCAACCACTCCCTGAAAACAGTCAGTTGACACCCATAAACGCCTTCTTCCTGTCAATCTTCTTGCGATCGGCTGTGCGAATGGATTCTTCATTAAATTCATCACCCAGCAATGATCCGCATAGGCATGCGCAGCAGTGACCTGATCGCTGCGCTGCGAAAAACGTCAGCAGGCGATTAGGTCATAATGACTCCCTTAGGGCCTAATGCAGATCGGATCGCAGCAGCAAATTTGTTAGCTAATGTGCAAAACCATGGGGGTAATTCCAAGTTGATCGCAGCAGGAAATTTTTTAGCAGTTGGGCAAAACCATGTGCACTGCAGGGGGGGCAGATATAACATGTGCAGAGAGCGTTAGATTTGGATGGGTTATTATGTTTCTGTGCAGAGTAAATACTGGCTGCTTTATTTTTACACTGCAATTTAGATTTCAGTTTGAACACACAACACCCAAATCTAACTCTCTCTGCACGTTATATCTGCCCTCCAGTGCCGTAACTAGGCATTTTAGCGCTGTGTGCAAGAAATGGCATTGGCGCCCCCCCCCCCCACCTCATGCAAAACATGGGCAGTGCGCGCCAAAAAAAATTAGGGGTGTGGCTTCATGGGGAAAGGGTGTGGACACAAAATAATAGCAATTCATACTACGGTGCACAGTAGTCTCCATTATTCATATTACACCATGCAGTAGCGCCACTACACCAGGTAGAACCCCTTTTTACACATTACGGCAGACAGCGTCCCCTTTGTACACATTACGGCAGACAGTCCCCCTTTTTACACATTACGGCAGACAGCATCCACCTTTTTACAAATTACGGCAGACAGCGTCCCCCTTTTTACACATTACGGCAGACAGCGTCCCCCTTTTTACACATTACGGCAGACAGTGTGCCCTTTTTACACATTACGGCAGACAGTGTGCCCTTTTTACACATTACGGCAGACAGTGTGCCCTTTTTACACATTACGACAGACAGACACTTACCATCTCTCCCCGCTGTCCTTTGTGACACTGGCTTGTGCTGATGTGCTGTGCTGGGGTGGGCAGCGGCTGGGCAATGGAGCTGAGCGGCGCCGGTGGCTGGGGCATGTTGGCGGGTCCTCCCCGCTCTGAAGCTCTGTACAGTGGAGCTGAGGTGGCTTGCGGCTGGGGCATGTTGGTGGGTCCTCCCCGCTCCCATGCTCCGTAGGGTTACCTACGGAGGGCACCAGGGCTGTATACTATATTGATGGATGTGCTGCCCATAATGCAACACACACATTATATATATATATATATATATATATATATATATATAAAATTACTTTGTTGCGCTCGCCATGCCCCACCCCTATAAAACAGTAAAGGTGTATTGCCAGCATGAAACATGCACACACATACAGACTGCCCACAGACACAGGCACACACAAACACAAGCACACAGTCAGAATGTATATTACACACACAGATTGCCCCCCTCACACACCCACTGGCACTCACTCAGACTGCAGACAGATAACACATACTCACACTGTCCCCTACCTCCCGCACTCCAACTACAGAACACACTTACTGCTCCCACACCCAGGAAGGCTCCTGCTGTCCTGGACATCAACCTGAGTCATCCAAAAAGCCCCTTCCATTCCGCCGGCTAGTACAGCACTACTGCACCGACCTCCTGACAGTAAAGTGTGGCGGGGCCGGAAGCTACCGCCGGGGAGACGGTGCCTGTTCACTTGTACCTCCGGGAGGCGGGAGCTCAGTGGCTGCTGTTGATGGGCTGCATCATGAGGAGGGGGGAAGAGACGATCTCTCTGTGCCGCATCCCGCTCTGACAGGACGCTAGGTGACTCGCTGCCGGCTCCTCACTGAGACATCCAAACCCCCCCTGCATGCGCTAGTGAGCTGAGGTGGCTTGCTGTGCTGGGGCGGGCTGCAGCAGGGCAATGGACCTGTACGGAGCTCTGATGCTCCGTACAGTGTTAACACAGTCACAACGTGACTGTGCGCTCCCCAGGGCTCTGCGCTGTGTGCGAGGCCCCTCTCGCACACACCTAGTTACGGCCCTGCTGCCCTCCTCCCTGCAGTGCACACGGTTTTGCTTATTAGCTAACTAATTTGCTGCTGCAATAAGATCTGAATTAGGCCCTTATATCATGGCAGGTTACAGTTGCAGTAAAATATGAAGCAATCACAGCAGCAGGTATACAACTCCGGCCCACAGCTGACATACATTATGTCAGTGGATATTCCATGCAACCTGGGGTTAACCACCACCCCCAGCCCAGCATACCCAGAACCGGTTTAAAGGGGGAGGGGGTGGGGGTACGTACCCCCGGGGCCCCCCTTTCCAAAAGGGCCCCCTGCCACACCACAGATCGGATCTCTCTTCCGATCTGATCTGCGGTGCTGTGCTCCCGTCCCCACTGCAGCGGTGGCCGCACAGAAAGGACAGCTGAGCTGAGCTACAGCTCATCTGTCCAATAATGTATGAATGAAGCAGCCTGCGTGCCCAGCCAATGACTGAGCGGCAGGCTGCTTCATTCATACATTATTGTACAACTGAGCCGTCGCTCAGCTCAGCTGTCCTGTCTGTGTGGCCACTGCTGCAGTGTGGACGGGAGTGTAGGGCAGGAGGTTCGCGTGTGCTGTTTGGGGAGGCAAGTTTTACTAAGCTGCTGCATATATATATAGGCTGCGCCCCGAAAGGGGGCGCATCCTATATAAAAGGGGTCATGGCTTCACAGGAGTGCCGTGATCGCGAGCCACACCAGGATGTCCCAACTCCCTTTGTGCCTGAGGACAACCCTGGGCCCACCTATCCAGTCACACTCTATGACCCTCCAGTCACAATAGGTTAATCTCTTAAGTAGATATCTTAAATATACAATTTTTACTTTAAAGGTATAAGAGATACCACAATTTACAAAGTTAACATAAACAAACATTGCACTTCACAAAACTAAAATATCACTAATATTTACTCTAAGAATGCACTCTTTCATAAATGAATGCGTAAACTGATGCAAAAACTTTTAGAGCAAATTTCAGTTATCCTTCCAACTAAGGGCCTAATTCAGGCTTGATCGCTCGCCTGCAGGAGTCTGCGATCAGATAGTCGCAGCCCAGATAGACTAAACACCCCCCCACACCCCCCCATACCCGTGCAAGTCTGCGTACGCCATGCAAAAAGCTTTGCAAATGCTTGTCAGCTGCAAATCCGTTCGCAACTCACTCACCATCAAATGATTTTTTCCGTCTGTGCTGCAATCCGGCTGATCGGGGCCCGGAGCTGACGTCAGACATCCGTCCTGAAAACGCTTGGGAACGCCTGTGTTCTTCCTGTCACTCCCAAATGTCTGCTTCTGTCAATCAGCTTGCGTCTGCCTAGCGATCCAAAAAGTTTCTGAATTCTTTCAAAGTTTGGCCTAGCACATGTGCATTACGATCCATACGCATGCGCAGTCGATCGATAATCGGCTGCCTTGTGAATTTGCACAACAGTTATCAAAGTCTGATTCGGGCCCTAAATAACTTTTAGCCAATTATGTCATTTTATACTGTTAGTATCTTATTTAATGTTAACTCAATTAAATGCCCCAGACATTATATGAATTGAGAACCCTACTCAGAACACTTAAACACAGGCAACTTACTGTATGTTGCTTTAGGGATCTCTATGGGTGGAATCAGGGGCGGATTGGGAACAAAAAGCGGCCCTGGAAAAATTTGTACTAGTGGCCCCACATGGGCAGCACCAGAGGTGTAAGGTCTAGCCATGGGCCATGGCAGCAGCACCCTCCCCCCAAGACTTTCCAGGTAGTGGGCAAGTCCAGCATCAAAGGGAAGTTAAAAATAAATAAAATTAAATATTATGAGCACATTATATGATACACCTTCAGAATTTAAGAAACTATATCATTCTTTAGAAAGATATATTTTCTTGCTTATTACACCAACCGTATCCCATTCACTATTCACTCAATCTTATGTCAGCCAAGCAGGCAGACAGAGCATACACTAGATCATCTGCAATCACAGGCTAAGTGGCAAAGTCATTTTCATATATGCAAATTATTTAGCATCTTATTCATTATGTCTATAAAAAGGACCACATGTCCTCAAACAAAACAGGCCCCGTGGGTGCGTCGGCACACCGTGAATCTTCCCTGCGGGCCCTATGGCCAATCCGCCTCTGGGTGGAATTCAAATGTTTGAAAAGTCGGTTGGGAGTCTGTTTTTTCCTGTCTATTAGATAGGAAAAAACAGACACCCAACTGACTTTTCAAACATTTGAATCTCCCCCTATATGCAGTTAAGGTCCTTAACCAAAAAGTGCATAAAGTGAATCTTCACTGTATTTTGTTGCAGTACTGTTTAAGACAATAACTCCGAAATCTTTGCTCAGGCACCACTGAATAAGCTCACTGCAGCTACAGTATATATTAGATGAGCTCCTCCACTGCATGTGACAAATCAAGTGATGTTTTATTATAATCTAGGAGCCCTACAGTCTACCCTGGGGTGGATAACTGGCTATGTGTTTTTAAGTAAATTGAGCGTTCACAGTTTAATTAAATTTTTTTAACATCAATTTATTTCTTCTCTGCTGCCAGTATAAAATCTAGAATTGTCATTACTATTCATAAGATGTAGCTGAGTTGGTGTTGTGTATTAGCTCATTAGCATGATACAGCTGAAAAGTGTAGATGTTATGCTAAAATCAAATCCACGATTTAGGACATAATTCAGACCTGTTCGCTGTTGTGTGAAATCGCAAGGTGGATGATTATCGAACGACTGCGCATGCATACGCATCGTATTGTGCAGGCACAAGGCCAAACTGCGTAGAAAAATCCTGCGTCTTTTTTGATTGCTAGGCGCACGCAGATTCATTGACAGGAATCGGACGTTTGGGGGTAACTGCACATTTTCTGGCAGTGTCTGGAAAAACTCAGGCGTTCCCAAGAGTTTTCAGGGAGGGTGTGTGACGTCAGCTCCGGCCCCGATCAGCCTGTTTCTTTCGTACTGTAGGAGTAATGGGCCGTACACACTGGGCAATATTACTGAAATATATGAACAATTTCATTCATTAATGAACGAGATACCGTTCATATCTTTCAGTGTGGAGGCACCAGCGATGAACGATGCGCGGCCCCGCGTTCGTTCATCATTGGTGCCCCGTCGCTTGTGCATGCAGGCCAATATGGACGATCTCATCCATATTTGCATGCACTGCTATGGAGCCGGGTGACGAGGGGAGTGAAGAATCTTCACTCCCCCCGTCACCTCCCCCCCACCGCCGGGTCGCCCGCCTGCCGTATCGGCGGTCAGGCAGCTCGGCGGTGGATCGCTGTGTCGGTAGGGCCCTTAAGTCCTGGGCTACGCACAGACTGGAAAAATCATTCGATGGTGAGTTGCGAACGGATGTGCAGCCGACCGGGGTTTTTTACTCTGTCTGGGCGGTGACTATCCGATTGCAAACCTCTGCAAATTCGAACAACAGCGATCAGGTCTGAATTAGGCCCGTACTGTAGGGGCTAGGGCTTCTCGCTTGGCTTTTTTCAACCAAGAAAGACATACATGTGCCAGCGGCACAGACTTATGCTAGCAGCACATTGGCATTTTCTTCATATTATACATACAGAACAGATAGCATCCACATGACCACCATACAGAACAGAGCACAACCACATGACAGACAAAAAACACAGAAGCGTCCTAGTAACTGCCATACAGTACATTGAGCATCTCAGTGACCACTATAATGTACAGACAGCATCCAAGGTGCCCCCATATAATACAGAGAGCATCCCAGTAACTGCTATAGATGATAGAGCATCACAATTACTGCTATACAGCAGAGCACAAACAGCATTCCAGATACAGCCGTACCGTACAGACAGCATCACAGTGACCACCATTAAGTACATTAAACATCACAGTGAACATGATTATGCAATCGTCTACCTGAGTGGCAGTGCTTGGTGGTATCAATAGTCAATAGATAGACACCACATGTTAGACAGACATAAGGTCGACAGGGTCAAAAGGTTGACATGAAAATGGTCGACATAAAAAGGTAGACACAGGTTTGCTTTTAATTTTACATGTTTTTGGACTATTTCATACCTTCTCTAGCCATGTCGGCATAGAGTTGGTCATAAACCTTGGGGCGAGTGCAGCGAGCCACGGAGCCCGAAGCTTGGCGAGTGGATGCCTTTCTACAATTGGGGGTCCCAGATGACAAAACTATCCACACAAACCACAAAAATGCAAAAAAAATGGTGTCCACCTTTTTTTGTGTCGACCATTTTCATGTTGACCTTTTGACCCTGTCGATCATTTGTACTGTCTACCTTTTTCATGTCAACCTTTTGACCATGTCGACCTTCTGACCATGTCGACCTAATGTCTGTCTAACATGTGGTGTCTATCTACTGACTGTCTTACTAGACACTGTGGGGCAGATTTATTAAGCTCGGTGAAGTGATAAAGTGGAAGGTGCTAAAGGACCAGCCAATCAGATCCTTACTACCATGTCACAGGCTGGGTTTGAAAAATGACAGTTAGTAGCTGACTGGCTGGTGCTTTATCACCTTGCACTTTATCACTTCACCAGGCTTAATAAATCTACCCCTGTGTATCTATCATCCCACACCCGTGCTTGGTTCCCATTATGGGTGGTCGTGTTGTAGAGCATGTGTTTTTAATTCTTAGATTAAAATATTTAGCTGACATCAGATGTAGAATATCTGTCACGCTGATTAGAAGATTATCATCATCATCATCATCAAACTTTACTGTATTCCTAAGGACACACAGATTTTGCACCATACAAGTAGAAAAGACAATGAGACAATTGGTATAGAGGACCCTGTCCATGTCAATTTACAGCCTAGGGCAGTGGTTCCCAAATGTGGTCCTCGTAGCACCCCAACAGTCCAGGGTATTAAAGATATCTATGCTTGTGCCCAGATGGTATAATTAAACTGACTGAGGTACTAATTTAGGGGTCTATTTACTAAGCCTTGGATGGAGATAAAGTCGACGGAGATAAATTCCCAGCCAATCAGCTCCTAACTGCCATGCCACAGTCTGTGTTTGAAAAATGACAGCTAGGATCTGATTGGCTGGTACTTTATCTCCAGCGACTTTTTCTCCATCCAAGGCTTAGTAAATAGACCCCTAAGTCACCTGTACTTTACCATGGTTTTATTTAAAACGTGGACAGTTGAGGTGCCTTTAAACTGCGTTTGGGAACAGCTGGACTAGGGGGAAGAGCAATGTGAGACATTAGGGACTTGTTAGGGGGAAGTGTTAAGTAGGGATAAAAATGTTTTGGTGATTAGTTGGCATTTGATAGAAGCCAGAGAATTGTCCTCCTCAGTACTAAATCTGTCCTCATTCAGTCCCATGACTTTGGTGGATGGGTAGGAGGTACTGTATGTGGTGGTCGGAGAATGGGTGGTGTGTGAACATGACAGATGAGGAAGGAATGGTTGGTATTTGACAGAATGCAGAGAATTAATTAAGTATGGTGGCATGCCAATAAATAGAACCGTCATCCTCAGCACTACTTGGACTGTAAACACTGTCATAACTCTACAGTACATATCACCAGCTGTTTGGAAACTGATAAGCTCTGCTGCAATGACTTACTGGCTGCCTGTCTGTCAACCACATCATTGCAGTGCTAAGGCCGGTTCCTGTTGAGTTTAGACTTTGATGTGGCAAGTGGCTTATCATATATTTGCAAATGTGTGTGTACTGAGTATTCTAATTATTTATTATTTATTAACAGTTCCTTATATAGCGCAGCATATTCCGTTGTGTTTTCCAATTGGAACAACAGTAATAGAACAAAACTGGGTAACAACAGACAGACATAGAGGTAGGAAGGCCCTGCTCGCAAGCTTACAATCTATAGGGAAATAGGCATTCATACACAAGGATAGATGCTACCTATTGCATAATGGTCCAGCAGATTGAAACGGTTCTTAATTAGCTGTATGATATGGTCCACAGCAATGTTGGCCAAGGGTCAGGAGGGTGTGAAAGTGAAGAAAGATAAAATATGTGAGGACTGTACAGAGGGAATGTAATTAGATAGGGAGGCATTGAAGGTTATTTATTTATTTAGTTATTTATTTATTTATTCTGCTATTTTTCAAATAAAGATTGCTGACCTCTTTACAGGGTCATTGTAGTGTACTGCAGGAAGTGTTTAGTGTTTTTTATTCTCTAGATCAGTGATTCTCAAACTCGGTCCTCAGGACCACACACGGTTCATGTTTTCCATGTCACCCAGCAGCTGCACTGTCACATTTTAAAAATCTACAGGTGACCTGCAAAACATGTACCGTGTGGGGTCCTCAGGACCGAGTTTGAGAACATGTGCTCTAGATCAGGGCTGGCCAAACCGGTCCTCGAGATCTACCAACAGTTCATGTTTTCCAGGCCTCCTGGAGATCTGTAGAATTGTCAGTTAGGAATGAATGCAGCACATCTTAATTAGTAATGACTACACCTGAGCACCATCTAGGTGATCTGGAAAATGTGAACTGTTGGTAGATCTCGAGGACTGGTTTGGCCAGCTCTGCTCTAGATAAATCCCACCATTTGAAGCACCTGTGTATTTATTAAGCAACGTGCATTTTGCTTGTCAATGATTATAGCAATGTCAGTCAGGGCTATTTTTCAGGCAGAATGCCATTCCTGAAGATCTTCTGAAAAATGGTGTTATCAGGAATTATATAGGTAGGTTATTACTAGTTATTATTAGTAATTATATAGGTAGATAGGTGTTATCAAGAACCCCCTGCCATTGCTAGAGATGTGCACTTGAAATTTTTCGGGTTGTGTGTTTTGGTTTTGGGTTCGGTTCCGCGGCCGTGTTTTGGGTTCGACCGCGTTTTGGCAAAACCTCACCGAATTTTTTTTGTCGGATTCGGGGGTGTTTTGGATTCGGGTGTTTTTTTTCAAAAAACACTAAAAAACAGCTTAAATCATAGAATTTGGGGGTCATTTTGATCCCAAAGTATTATTAACCTCAAAAACCATAATTTCCACTCATTTTCAGTCTATTCTGAATACCTCACACCTCACAATATTATTTTTAGTCCTAAAATTTGCACCGAGGTCGCTGGATGACTAAGCTAAGCGACCCTAGTGGCCGACACAAACACCGGGCCCATCTAGGAGTGGCACTGCAGTGTCACGCAGGATGGCCCTTCCGAAAAACACTCCCCAAACAGCACATGATGCAAAGAAAAAAAGAGGCGCAATGAGGTAGCTGTGTGAGTAAGATAAGCGACCCTAGTGGCCGACACAAACACCGGGCCCATCTAGGAATGGCACTGCAGTGTCACGCAGGATGGCCCTTCCAAAAAACACTCCCCAAACAGCACATGACGCAAAGAAAAAAAGAGGCGCAATGAGGTAGCTGTGTGAGTAAGCTAAGCGACCCTAGTGGCCGACACAAACACCTGGCCCATCTAGGAGTGGCACTGCAGTGTCACGCAGGATGGCCCTTCCAAAAAACACTCCCCAAACAGCACATGACGCAAAGAAAAAAAGAGGCGCAATGAGGTAGCTGTGTGAGTAAGATAAGCGACCCTAGTGGCCGACACAAACACCGGGCCCATCTAGGAGTGGCACTGCAGTGTCACGCAGGATGGCCCTTCCAAAAAACACTCCCCAAACAGCACATGACGCAAAGAAAAAAAGAGGCGCAATGAGGTAGCTGTGTGAGTAAGATAAGCGACCCTAGTGGCCGACACAAACACCGGGCCCATCTAGGAGTGGCACTGCAGTGTCACGCAAGATGGCCCTTCCAAAAAACACTCCCCAAACAGCACATGACGCAAAGAAAAAAAGAGGCGCAATGAGGTAGCTGTGTGAGTAAGATAAGCGACCCTAGTGGCCGACACAAACACCGGGCCCATCTAGGAGTGGCACTGCAGTGTCACGCAGGATGGCCCTTCCAAAAAACACTCCCTAAACAGCACATGACGCAAAGAAAAAAAGAGGCGCAATGAGGTAGCTGTGTGAGTAAGATAAGCGACCCTAGTGGCCGACACAAACACCTGGCCCATCTAGGAGTGGCACTGCAGTGTCACGCAGGATGGCCCTTCCAAAAAACACTCCCCAAACAGCACATGACGCAAAGAAAAAAAGAGGCGCAATGAGGTAGCTGTGTGAGTAAGATAAGCGACCCTAGTGGCCGACACAAACACCGGGCCCATCTAGGAGTGGCACTGCAGTGTCACGCAGGATGGCCCTTCCAAAAAACACTCTCCAAACAGCACATGACGCAAAGAAAAAAAGAGGCGCAATGAGGTAGCTGTGTGAGTAAGATAAGCGACCCTAGTGGCCGACACAAACACCGGGCCCATCTAGGAGTGGCACTGCAGTGTCACGCAGGATGGCCCTTCCAAAAAACACTCCCCAAACAGCACATGACGCAAAGAAAAAAAGAGGCGCAATGAGGTAGCTGTGTGAGTAAGATAAGCGACCCTAGTGGCCGACACAAACACCTGGCCCATCTAGGAGTGGCACTGCAGTGTCACGCAGGATGGCCCTTCCAAAAAACACTCCCCAAACAGCACATGACGCAAAGAAAAATTAAAGAAAAAAGAGGTGCAAGATGGAATTGTCCTTGGGCCCTCCCACCCACCCTTATGTTGTATAAACAGGACATGCACACTTTAACCAACCCATCATTTCAGTGACAGGGTCTGCCACACGACTGTGACTGAAATGACGGGTTGGTTTGGACCCCCCCCAAAAAAGAAGCAATTAATCTCTCCTTGCACAAACTAGCTCTACAGAGGCAAGATGTCCACCTCATCATCATCCTCCGATATATCACCGTGTACATCCCCCTCCTCACAGATTATCAATTCGTCCCCACTGGAATCCACCATCTCAGCTCCCTGTGTACTTTGTGGAGGCAATTGCTGCTGGTCAATGTCTCCACGGAGGAATTGATTATAATTCATTTTAATGAACATCATCTTCTCCACATTTTCTGGAAGTAACCTCGTACGCCGATTGCTGACAAGGTGAGCGGCGGCACTAAACACTCTTTCGGAGTACACACTTGTGGGAGGGCAACTTAGGTAGAATAAAGCCAGTTTGTGCAAGGGCCTCCAAATTGCCTCTTTTTCCTGCCAGTATAAGTACGGACTGTGTGACGTGCCTACTTGGATGCGGTCACTCATATAATCCTCCACCATTCTTTCAATGGGGAGAGAATCATATGCAGTGACAGTAGACGACATGTCCGTAATCGTTGACAGGTCCTTCAGTCCGGACCAGATGTCAGCATCAGCAGTCGCTCCAGACTGCCCTGCATCACCGCCAGCGGGTGGGCTCGGAATTCTGAGCCTTTTCCTCGCACCCCCAGTTGCGGGAGAATGTGAAGGAGGAGATGTTGACAGGTCGCGTTCCGCTTGACTTGACAATTTTCTCACCAGCAGGTCTTTGAACCCCAGCAGACTTGTGTCTGCCGGAAAGAGAGATCCAAGGTAGGTTTTAAATCTAGGATCGAGCACGGTGGCCAAAATGTAGTGCTCTGATTTCAACAGATTGACCACCCGTGAATCCTTGTTAAGCGAATTAAGGGCTCCATCCACAAGTCCCACATGCCTAGCGGAATCGCTCCGTGTTAGCTCCTCCTTCAATGTCTCCAGCTTCTTCTGCAAAAGCCTGATGAGGGGAATGACCTGACTCAGGCTGGCAGTGTCTGAACTGACTTCACGTGTGGCAAGTTCAAAGGGCAGCAGAACCTTGCACAACGTTGAAATCATTCTCCACTGCGCTTGAGACAGGTGCATTCCACCTCCTATATCGTGCTGAATTGTATAGGCTTGAATGGCCTTTTGCTGCTCCTCCAACCTCTGAAGCATATATAGGGTTGAATTCCACCTCGTTACCACTTCTTGCTTCAGATGATGGCAGGGCAGGTTCAGGCGTTTTTGGTGTTGCTCCAGTCTTCTGTACGTGGTGCCTGTACGCCGAAAGTGTCCCGCAATTCTTCTGGCCACCGACAGCATCTCTTGCACGCCCCTGTCGTTTTTTAAAAAATTCTGCACCACCAAATTCAAGGTATGTGCAAAACATGGGACGTGCTGGAATTTGCCCAGATTTAATGCACACACAATATTGCTGGCGTTGTCCGATGCCACAAATCCACAGGAGAGTCCAATTGGGGTAAGCCATTCCGCGATGATCTTCCTCAGTTGCCGTAAGAGGTTTTCAGCTGTGTGTGTATTCTGGAAACCGGTGATACAAAGCGTAGCCTGCCTAGGAAAGAGTTGGCGTTTGCGAGATGCTGCTACTGGTGCCGCCGCTGCTGTTCTTGCGGCGGGAGTCCATACATCTACCCAGTGGGCTGTCACAGTCATATAGTCCTGACCCTGCCCTGCTCCACTTGTCCACATGTCCGTGGTTAAGTGGACATTGGGTACAGCTGCATTTTTTAGGACACTGGTGACTCTTTTTCTGAGGTCTGTGTACATTTTTGGTATCGCCTGCCTAGAGAAATGGAACCTAGATGGTATTTGGTACCGGGGACACAGTACCTCCAACAAGTCTCTAGTTGGCTCTGCAGTAATGATGGATACCGGAACCACGTTTCTCACCACCCAGGATGCCAAGGCCTCAGTTATCCGCTTTGCAGCAGGATGACTGCTGTGATATTTCATCTTCCTCGCAAAGGACTGTTGGACAGTCAATTGCTTGGTGGAAGTAGTAAAAGTGGTCTTACTATTTCCCCTCTGGGATGACCATCGACTCCCAGCAGCAACAACAGCAGCGCCAGCAGCAGTAGGCGTTACACGCAAGGATGCATCGGAGGAATCCCAGGCAGGAGAGGAATCGTCAGAATTGCCAGTGACATGGCCTGCAGGACTATTGGCATTCCTGGGGAAGGAGGAAATTGACACTGAGGGAGTTGGTGGGATGGTTTGCGTGAGCTTGGTTACAAGAGGAAGGGATTTACTGGTCAGTGGACTGCTTCCGCTGTCGCCCAAAGTTTTTGAACTTGTCACTGACTTATTATGAATGCGCTGCAGGTGACGTATAAGGGAGGATGTTCCGAGGTGGTTAACGTCCTTACCCCTACTTATTACAGCTTGACAAAGGCAACACACGGCTTGACAAATGTTGTCCGCATTTCTGTTGAAATACTTCCACACCGAAGAGCTGATTTTTTTGGTATTTTCACCAGGCATGTCAACGGCCATATTCCTCCCACGGACAACAGGTGTCTCACCGGGTGCCTGACTTAAACAAACCACCTCACCATCAGAATCCTCCTTGTCAATTTCCTCCCCAGCGCCAGCAACACCCATATCCTCCTCATCCTGGTGTACTTCAACACTGACATCTTCAATCTGACTATCAGGAACTGGACTGCGGGTGCTCCTTCCAGCACTTGCAGGGGGCGTGCAAATGGTGGAAGGCGCATGCTCTTCACGTCCAGTGTTGGGAAGGTCAGGCATCGCAACCGACACAATTGGACTCTCCTTGTGGATTTGGGATTTCGAAGAACGCACAGTTCTTTGCGGTGCTTTTGCCAGCTTGAGTCTTTTCATTTTTCTAGCGAGAGGCTGAGTGCTTCCATCCTCATGTGAAGCTGAACCACTAGCCATGAACATAGGCCAGGGCCTCAGCCGTTCCTTGCCACTCCGTGTGGTAAATGGCATATTGGCAAGTTTACGCTTCTCCTCCGACAATTTTATTTTAGATTTTGGAGTCCTTTTTTTACTGATATTTGGTGTTTTGGATTTTACATGCTCTGTACTATGACATTGGGCATCGGCCTTGGCAGACGACGTTGCTGGCATTTCATCTTCTCGGCCATGACTAGTGGCAGCAGCTTCAGCACGAGGTGGAAGTGGATCTTGATCTTTCCCTAATTTTGGAACCTCAACATTTTTGTTCTCCATATTTTAATAGGCACAACTAAAAGGCACCTCAGGTAAACAATGGAGATGGATGGATACTAGTATACTTATGGATGGATGAGCGACTGCCGACACAGAGGTAGCTACAGCCGTGGACTACCGTACTGTGTCTGCTGCTAATATAGACTGGATGATAATGAGATGAAATCAATATATATATATATAATATCACTAGTACTGCAGCCGGACAGGTATATATATTTATTATGTAATGACTGATGACGGACCTGCTGGACACTGTCAGCTCAGCAGCACCGCAGACTGCTACAGTAAGCTACTATAGTAGTATGTATAAAGAAGAAAGAAAAAAAAAAAACACGGGTAGGTGGTATACAATTATGGATGGACGAGCGACTGCCGACACAGAGGTAGCTACAGCCGTGGACTACCGTACTGTGTCTGCTGCTAATATAGACTGGATGATAATGAGATGAAATCAATATATATATATATAATATCACACTAGTACTGCAGCCGGACAGGTAGATATATTTATTATGTAATGACTGATGACGGACCTGCTGGACACTGTCAGCTCAGCAGCACCGCAGACTGCTACAGTAAGCTACTATAGTAGTATGTATAAAGAAGAAGAAAGAAAAAAAAAAACGGGTAGGTGGTATACAATTATGGATGGACGAGCGACTGCCGACACAGAGGTAGCTACAGCCGTGGACTACCGTACTGTGTCTGCTGCTAATATAGACTGGATGATAATGAGATGAAATCAATATATATATATATAATATCACACTAGTACTGCAGCCGGACAGGTAGATATATTTATTATGTAATGACTGATGACGGACCTGCTGGACACTGTCAGCTCAGCAGCACCGCAGACTGCTACAGTAAGCTACTATAGTAGTATGTATAAAGAAGAAAGAAAAAAAAAAACACGGGTAGGTGGTATACAATTATGGATGGACGAGCGACTGCCGACACAGAGGTAGCTACAGCCGTGGACTACCGTACTGTGTCTGCTGCTAATATAGACTGGATGATAATGAGATGAAATCAATATATATATATATAATATCACACTAGTACTGCAGCCGGACAGGTAGATATATTTATTATGTAATGACTGATGACGGACCTGCTGGACACTGTCAGCTCAGCAGCACCGCAGACTGCTACAGTAAGCTACTATAGTAGTATGTATAAAGAAGAAAGAAAAAAAAACCACGGGTAGGTGGTATACAATTATGGATGGACGAGCGACTGCCGACACAGAGGTAGCTACAGCCGTGGACTACCGTACTGTGTCTGCTGCTAATATAGACTGGATGATAATGAGATGAAATCAATATATATATAATATCACACTAGTACTGCAGCCGGACAGGTAGATATATTTATTATGTAATGACTGATGACGGACCTGCTGGACACTGTCAGCTCAGCAGCACCGCAGACTGCTACAGTAAGCTACTATAGTAGTATGTATAAAGAAGAAAGAAAAAAAAACCCACGGGTAGGTGGTATACAATTATGGATGGACGAGCGACTGCCGACACAGAGGTAGCTACAGCCGTGGACTACCGTACTGTGTCTGCTGCTAATATAGACTGGATGATAATGAGATGAAATCAATATATATATATATAATATCACACTAGTACTGCAGCCGGACAGGTAGATATATTTATTATGTAATGACTGATGACGGACCTGCTGGACACTGTCAGCTCAGCAGCACCGCAGACTGCTACAGTAAGCTACTATAGTAGTATGTATAAAGAAGAAAGAAAGAAAAAACCACGGGTAGGTGGTATACAATTATGGATGGACGAGCGACTGCCGACACAGAGGTAGCTACAGCCGTGGACTACCGTACTGTGTCTGCTGCTAATATAGACTGGATGATAATGAGATGAAATCAATATATATATATATATATAATATCACTAG
Source organism: Pseudophryne corroboree (assembly GCF_028390025.1). NCBI lineage: Eukaryota > Metazoa > Chordata > Amphibia > Anura > Myobatrachidae > Pseudophryne > Pseudophryne corroboree. The sequence goes on along the minus strand of NC_086445.1, from coordinate 103,937,208 downwards.
TACTGCAGCCGTACAAGTATATATATTTATTATGTAATGACTGATGACGGACCTGCTGGACACTGTCAGCTCAGCAGCACCGCAGACTGCTACAGTAAGCTACTATAGTAGTATGTATAAAGAAGAAGAAAGAAAAAAAAAAACGGGTAGGTGGTATACAATTATGGATGGACGAGCGACTGCCGACACAGAGGTAGCTACAGCCGTGGACTACCGTACTGTGTCTGCTGCTAATATAGACTGGATGATAATGAGATGAAATCAATATATATATATATAATATCACTAGTACTGCAGCCGGACAGGTATATATATTTATTATGTAATGACTGATGACGGACCTGCTGGACACTGTCAGCTCAGCAGCACCGCAGACTGCTACAGTAAGCTACTATAGTAGTATGTATAAAGAAGAAAGAGAAAAAAAAAACACGGGTAGGTGGTATACAATTATGGATGGACGAGCGACTGCCGACACAGAGGTAGCTACAGCCGTGGACTACCGTACTGTGTCTGCTGCTAATATAGACTGGATGATAATGAGATGAAATCAATATATATATATATATATATATATAATATCACACTAGTACTGCAGCCGGACAGGTAGATATATTTATTATGTAATGACTGATGACGGACCTGCTGGACACTGTCAGCTCAGCAGCACCGCAGACTGCTACAGTAAGCTACTATAGTAGTATGTATAAAGAAGAAAGAAAGAAAAAAACACGGGTAGGTGGTATACAATTATGGATGGACGAGCGACTGCCGACACAGAGGTAGCTACAGCCGTGGACTACCGTACTGTGTCTGCTGCTAATATAGACTGGATGATAATGAGATGAAATCAATATATATATATATAATATCACACTAGTACTGCAGCCGGACAGGTAGATATATTTATTATGTAATGACTGATGACGGACCTGCTGGACACTGTCAGCTCAGCAGCACCGCAGACTGCTACAGTAAGCTACTATAGTAGTATGTATAAAGAAGAAAGAAAAAAAAAACCACGGGTAGGTGGTATACAATTATGGATGGATGAGCGACTGCCGACACAGAGGTAGCTACAGCCGTGGACTACCGTACTGTGTCTGCTGCTAATATAGACTGGATGATAATGAGATGAAATCAATATATATATATATAATATCACACTAGTACTGCAGCCGGACAGGTAGATATATTTATTATGTAATGACTGATGACGGACCTGCTGGACACTGTCAGCTCAGCAGCACCGCAGACTGCTACAGTAAGCTACTATAGTAGTATGTATAAAGAAGAAAGAAAAAAAAAAAACCACTGGTAGGTGGTATACAATTATGGATGGACGAGCGACTGCCGACACAGAGGTAGCTACAGCCGTGGACTACCGTACTGTGTCTGCTGCTAATATAGACTGGATGATAATGAGATGAAATCAATATATATATATATATATATATAATATCACTAGTACTGCAGCCGTACAGGTATATATATTTATTATGTAATGACTGATGACGGACCTGCTGGACACTGTCAGCTCAGCAGCACCGCAGACTGCTACAGTAAGCTACTATAGTAGTATGTATAAAGAAGAAGAAAGAAAAAAAAAACGGGTAGGTGGTATACAATATTATATATATATTATATACAATTATATATATATATATATATATATATATATTAAACTGGTGGTGATTATTAAACTGGTGGTCAGGTCACTGGTCACACTATCAGCAACTTGCAAGTAGTACTCCTAAGCAGACAATCACAATATATATTATACTGGTGGTCAGTGTGGTCACAATGGCAGTGTGGCACTCTGGCAGCAAAAGTGTGCACTGTACGTTATATGTACTCCTGAGTCCTGCTCTCAGACTCTAACTGCTCCCCACTGTCAGTGTCTCCCCCACAAGTCAGATATACATTATACAGTCACACTATCTATCTATCACTTCAGCAAGTAGTAGTACTCCTCCTAATGCTCCCCAAAATTACTACTGTATCTCTCTCTACTCTAGTCTCACTCTCTTCTCTATAAACGGAGAGGACGCCAGCCACGTCCTCTCCCTATGAATCTTAATGCACGTGTGAAAATGGCGGCGACGCGCGGCTCCTTATATAGAATCCGAGTCTCGCGATAGAATCCGAGCCTCGCGAGAATCCGACAGCGGGATGATGACGTTCGGGCGCGCTCGGGTTAACCGAGCAATGCGGGAAGATCCGAGTTGCTCGGCCCCGTGTAAAAAAAAATGAAGTTCGGGCGGGTTCGGATTCCGAGGAACCGAACCCGCTCATCTCTAGCCATTGCAGCATGCAGTGTAGTTATTACAGGGCCCAGATCATCATTCTACAGGGTCCACCCCACAATTATATGGAGCCCTTCCACTCCGGGCCTTTGTATTATTTTTGGATTTGGCTTTTTCAATGTACAGCATTTTATGCACATGCTGTAGGCAAAGGCCCTTATTCCGAATTGATCGCTCGCTAGCTACTTTTAGCAGACGTGCAAACGCATTGTTGCCACCCACGGGGGAGTGTATTTTTGCTTTGCAAGTGTGCGATCGCATGTGCAGCCGAGCGACACGAACACATTTTGTGCAAAACAAGACCAGCCCTGTAGTTACCAGTGACGTGCGGTGAGGTAATTGGCTGGGGAGGCACACACACACACACACACATATATATATATATATATATATATATATACACACACACACACACACACACACACATACACAGTGGTCGAAATGGAAATTTCAAAGTGGGGCTATGCAAGAGTCAAGGATGCAATTATGCGCGCCCCTTTTTTGGGCGTGGTCACCCCAAAAAGGGGCATGGTCAACCAAAAGGGGGCATGTCCAGTGTAGTAGAACACCTTATACTATCTAGTACTGGTGCCCCTTTCACCTTATAGCACACGGTACGAGCCAAAATTCACATTATAGCACACGGTACGAGCCGAAATTCACATTGTAGCACACTGAATGAGCCGAAATTCACCTTGTAGCACACTGAATGAGCCGAAATTCACCTTGTAGCACACTGAATGAGCCGAAATTCACATTGTAGCACACTGAATGAGCCGACATTCACATTGTAGCACACTGAATGAGCCGAAACTCACATTGTAGCACACTGAATGAGCCGAAATTCACATTGTAGCACACTGAATGAGCCAAAACTCACATTGTAGCACACTGAATGAGACGAAATTCACATTGTAGCACACTGAATGAGCCGAAACTTACATTGTAGCACACTGAATGAGCCGAAACTCACATTGTAGCACACTGAATGAGCCGAAATTCACATTGTAGCACACTGAATGAGCCGGAATTCACATTGTAGCACACAGAATGACCCGAAATTCACATTGTAGCACACAGAATGAGCCGAAATTCACCTTGTAGCACACTGAATGAACCGAAATTCACATTGTAGCACACAGAATGACCCGAAATTCACATTGTAGCACACTGAATGAGCCGAAATTCACATTGTAGCACACTGAATGAGCCGAAATTCACATTGTAGCACACTGAATGAGCCGAAACTCACATTATAGCACACTGAATGAGCCGAAACTCACATTATAGCACACTGAATGAGCCGAAATTCACATTGTAGCACACTGAATGAGCCGAAACTCACATTATAGCACAATGAATGAGCCGAAATTCACATTGTAGCACACTGAATGAGCCGAAACTCACATTATAGCACAATGAATGAGCCGAAATTCACATTGTAGCACACTGAATGAGCCGAAACTCACATTATAGCACACTGAATGAGCCGAAATTCACATTGTAGCACACTGAATGAGCCAAAATTCACATTATAGCACACTGAATGAGCCGAAACTCACATTGTAGCACACTGAATGAGCTGAAATTGTGACAGCAGGGACAGCCAGAGTGACGACAGGGAGAGAGAATGAGTAACGACAGGGTGAGAGAGTGACGACAGTAACGACAGTGACAGCAGGGAGAGAGAGAGAGAGAGTAACGACAGGGAGAGAGAGTGACGAGAGTGACAGCAGGGAGAGTGACGAGAGTGACAGCAGGGAGAGAGTGATGAGAGTGACAGCAGGGAGAGAGTTACGAGAGTGACAGCAGGGAGAGAGAGAGAGAGAGAGTAACGACAGGGAGAGAGAGTGACGAGAGTGACAGGGAGAGTGACGAGAGTGACAGCAGGGAGAGAGTTACGAGAGTGACAGCAGGGAGAGAGAGAGAGTAACGACAGGGAGAGAGAGTGACGAGAGTGACAGCAGGGAGAGAGTGATGAGAGTGACAGCAGGGAGATAGTTACGAGAGTGACAGCAGGGAGAGAGTTACGAGAGTGACAGCAGGGAGAGAGAGAGAGTAACGACAGGGAGAGAGAATGACGAGAGTGACAGCAGGGAGAGTGACGACAGTGACAGCAGGGAGAGAGTTACGAGAGTGACAGCAGGGAGAGAGTTATGAGTGACAGCAGGGAGAGAGTTACGAGAGTGACAGCAGGGAGAGAGAGAGAGTAATGACAGGGAGAGAGAGTGACAGCAGGGAGAGTGACGAGAGTGACAGCAGGGAGAGTGACAGCAGGGAGAGAGTTACCAGAGTGACAGCAGGGAGAGAGTTACGACAGTGACAGCAGGGAGAGAGTTACGAGAGTGACAGCAGGGAGAGAGAGAGAGAGTAACGACAGGGAGAGAGAGTGACAGCAGGGATAGAGTGATGAGAGTGACAGCAGGGAGAGAGTGACGAGAGTGACAGCAGGGAGAGAGTTACGAGAGTGACAGCAGGGAGAGAGTTACGAGTGACAGCAGGGAGAGAGTTACGAGAGTGACAGCAGGGAGAGAGAGAGAGAGTAACGACAGGGAGAGAGAGTGACGAGAGTGACAGCAGGGAGAGTGACGAGAGTGACAGCAGGGAGAGTGACGAGAGTGACAGCAGGGAGAGAGTTACGAGAGTGACAGCAGGGAGAGAGTTACGACAGTGACAGCAGGGAGAGAGTTACGAGAGTGACAGCAGGGAGAGAGAGAGAGAGTAACGACAGGGAGAGAGAGTGACGAGAGTGACAGCAGGAAGAGAGTGATGAGAGTGACAGCAGGGAGAGAGTTACGAGAGTGACAGCAGGGAGAGAGTTACGAGAGTGACAGCAGAGAGAGAGAGAGTGACAGTAGGGACAGAGACGGTAATGACAGGGAGAGTGGGTGACAGCAAGGGAACATTACCTGACTGTGGTCGGCGGAGGCACCCATGGGCAGCGGTGGTGAGGTCCCGCTGACGGTGACCGCCATTTGTTGCAGGTGGCGGCGCGTGGCTGGCGGCGGTGAGTGGTGGGTGGCTGGCAGGGGTGAGCGATGGGTGGCAGGCGGCGGTGGGTGGCTTGCGGTGGTGATCGGTGGGCGGCTGTGATCTAGTACACAAATAAATATATATATATATATATATATCATAAAACCAGCAGTGGATCAGCAGCCAGCAGGACTCTCCTCAGAGTCCTCACCTCAGGTGCTGACACTGCCATTCCAGGCGCGAATGGGTGCCGGGGTGGTCCTCTAGTGATGTCACACGTCCTGACATCACACTACATATGCGGTGCAGGGAGGCCAAGGCTAGTGAGCCTGCCTTCCACTGCGCCGACATGGCCAGCGCACAGTGCCGCGGGAGCGGGTTAAAAGGGGGTGGGTGGTCGCGGCCGCACGGACGGACGGGGGGTTGGTGGCTGGTGTTCGCAGCCACCAGGAGGGTGGAGGGGGGGCGGCGGCGGCTGATGTCCGCAGCGCACCCAGTTAAATAAACAGTTCAGAGTTCACAGAGGTGACGCTGATGGGGGGGCAGCGCACATATGACAGGCGGGTCCCATACACTGTTCGGTCCACCGGGGAGTTCCCCTGTAGGGGCACTCACAGTCCGGACCTGATCGCCACTATTTCCCGCACTGCCTCCGCATATGCCCGCCCCGCAACCACCCAGTGATGATTGACAGCGGCTCCAGTGACGGAGCCGCTTGCCAATCACATCCCTCCTCACTGACAGGGGCGTGCTTTCATGGGTGAAAGCACACCCCTGTGTCACAGCGGCACCTCTAATGGTGCCGCTTCTTCATTGATTTTCAACGGGCTTTTACAGCCTGCAGCATGGCCCCGCCCCCCGCTTTGTCTCCTGTCCCATTGACTGCTGGAGGCACCACTATCGGTGCCTCCCAAAGTCAATTTAAAAGCCAAGTTGCTTTAAATAATATGAAGCAGATACTTATGACACAGAATGTGTCATAAGTATCTTCTTTATATTATTTTAATCATTAATGGAATCACTAATGGCAGGGGAGGCACTGCCTCCCCTGCCTCCCCTGACTGCACGTCCCTGGTAGTTACTTATCCTGTGCGATGATTCTAGCGACGGAGGTCCCGGAATTTACGTCAGATACCCGCCCTGCAAATGCCTGGGCACGCCTGCGTTTTCCGAAACACTCCCAGAAAACGGTCAGTTGCCACCCACAAACGCCCTCTTCCTGTCAATCTCCTTGCGATCGGCTGTGCTAATGGATTCGTCGCTAAAAGCATTGCACAACAACGATGCTCTTTGTACCCGTACAAGGGGGGTAATTCCAAGTTGATCGCAGCAGGATTTTTGTTAGCAATTAGGCAAAACCATGTGCACTGCAGGGGAGGCAGATATAACATGTGCAGAGAGAGTTAGATTTGGGTGGGGTGTGTTCAATCTGCAATCTAATTTGCAGTGTAAAAATAAAGCAGCCAGTATTTACCCTGCACAGAAATAAAATAACCCACCCAAATCTAACTCTTTCTGCACGTTATATCTGCCTCCCCTGCAGTGCACATGGTTTTGCCCAATTGCTATCAAAAATCCTGCTGCGATCAACTTGGAATTACCCCCAACGTGCGTGCACATTGCGGCACATACGCATGTGCTGTTTTGCAGGTTTTTTTACCTGATCGCAGAGCTGCAAAAATCGTCAGCGAGCGATCAACTCGGAATGACCCCCGATGTTTGTATGTTGTAGCAGCAACAATTTTTTCTGTGTCCAAAGGACATTTTTTCCTGATTTTGGAACCAACTGTTTTAAAACATACAGTGCACTAATTGCCTGCAGCGTGCATTTTTTATGTTTATCTGCAGAAAGAGCTAATTGAAGAAAATTATAGCATTGCCATTACTTGGAAAAATGTCACCTAATATGAGTGAAAGCTGTCTCTGTTCTGAGTATCTTCATTGGACAAGTAAAAATAAAAAACAAGTTACATGAGAAGGGGGAGGGGGGGGGGGGCATCAAATTTCCAGTGAAGGGTGCGGATTGCAGTTGCTGCAGAATTTAAACGCAGGCAACGGCATCCCATCTCGCACTGTTCACCTGGTAAGAACAGTGCTCGTTACCCCATGGGGCAGGAAAGATTTTTGTGTGAACTTGTACTACCAATTTTGCCAGGCGAATGGCTTAGATGCCAATTGGATGCCCCCCATAGTATCTTTTATGGCTTTGCTTGATTGATGCTAACTGCTAACATATGCAGTTAGTCTATAGAGCTGACATCATTTTATTTTACTAAGTATCATTTATTGTCCCCATCTAAAAACAGTTTTTAAAATAGTGACTCACATTATTGCTGCATCTAGTTTTAGAACATCTGTGCTATTACATGTATAATTGTTTTTAAGGACATTGGTCACGTGATTTATACAGTACAGTAAATGTTTCATTATTGTTAGCGCTTCAAACATTTTTTTAATTCTATATGGTCTCTTCGTTTATTAAACTGCCATCCTGTCTGCCACTGCTGTGCAACTATGTTTGATAGATGTGGCACATATAGGGGCTAATTCAGGTTGGATCACAAATCGCGATCCAACCGTAATTATTATGATCGCCTCACGGCCGCACACACAGCGCCCGTCCTGTGTATGCGCCTGCACTTTCTGCGGGGTAGGGGCAGCTGAAAATGCGATCGCCTCTGCCTGTCAATCAGGCAGGGGTGGTCGAGGGGCGGGGGCGGCAACGCTCCGTTTCCAGGGCGGAGACGGAGCGGTTGTAGGGGTGGTTTGGCGCGTACGGGGGAAGAGGTGTCCAAACGGGGGCGTGTTGGGGTGTGATCATGGCAGCCGCGTGACGTCACATGCAGCTACCGCAATCAAGAACATGGCGGCAGGCCACATGCAGGCGCAGCTAAGCTGCGCTGGCAGGAGCCATCCTCAGTTTCTGCTAACAAGCAGAAATAGCAATGGTTTGCAATTTCTGCTTGTTGAATGGGGGGAGGTGCTGCTCAGCATGCTGGGTGCAATCCAAAGGATTGCAAATTCTGTTAATTAGCAGAATTTGCAATCCTAACTGAATTAGGCCCATAATCTGTAATGCTGCCGTGTGTTTGTACCGCTGCTCTGTAGTTTAGGGCCTAATTCAGATCTGATGGTAGATGTGCTAAACTTAGCACGTCTACGATCAGTTTCTCTGACATGCTGGGGTCCGCCCCACATGTCTGGCCCTACCACTCCCCGCAAATGGTACAAAATCATTGCGCGCTGGCAGGGAGCTAACCGTTGCATCCCGGTGATGTGATGTCACGCAGCCGCCATGGCACGCCCCACACAATGGTCCAGACCGCGCCCCGCCAACGGCGTTCTAAAGCCGTTGACACGCCCTATGCCGCCCCGCGACCGCCTCTGCCTGTCAATCAGGCAGAGGCGATCGAAGCCCTGAGATGCTTTTAGCATCTGACTGGGCTCCCGGGGTGTGCACGTGCAGTGCGCCCGCTGCGTGAACACACCCCGCAACGACCCAGTCTGAATTACCCCCTTAGTAACCAGTTTGGTGCAGCCTTTGGCCAATAGTGGTTAAAACAATATTATGAGCTATAGAGTGATCAAAATGAACTGGAAATGACTGGAAATGAATGTTAATGAGGTCAATAATACTGTAGGAACAAAAACAGGCACAGTAACATGATTTCAGCTGTTTCTATCAATATTTAAAGACATCCCAAACTGAAACCAAACCACTTGAGGGTGGTTTTGCCAAGACCAAAACATGGCAATGATTTAGAACCAAAACCAAAATCCTAACTCAGTGGTCTGCACTCATCTGACATCACTAGATTTCCCTCTTAAGCAGCAGCAGCAGAACCAGCAGGCAGAATGCGAGCAGGACAGTATGTAGTGCAGGCAGAGACACAGGAATATCATGTTTCATGAGCTATCGACAGAGCTTTCTGACCGAAGGAGAGATAGGAGAGAGCTGTAAGTGACGCAGGGATCCCAGCTTCTCCTCTTCCCCCTCTAAGTGTCTGAGTCCTGTGTAAACTGTTATACAACTAAGCCATTTGGATTTAGAGATAGAAACGCACACAGAAAGTCCTCCGGAGTCCTGTCCCAGTGTGTAAGTAGTACATAGGCTGCTGCTATTCTTGCATGTGAGAAGATATTTTTTTTTCTATGTGTATTTTAAGGTTAAGTTGTCTTTGTTCCACTACAAGAAAAGTTTATAAAATAGTTGTCTTTCAATTAGGTGAAGCTATAAACAGTACCCAGGCATTATTAAACTATTAGTTAAGACTAATATACACCATTGGTTTAAATTTAATATACACAATCTATACCTCCCACCATGACCCATGTCAGGAGGGACAAAATGCTCTCTACCTGGACTTCCATCTTAATTTATGATTGCAATCACCCGTGTTGAAATGCCTTTCTTATCAATTAAATAGTTCAACACAGGTGATGCCAATCATACATTAAGTGGGAAGTCCAGGTAGAGAGCATTTGTCCCTCCTGGAATAGGACATGTTGGAAGGTATGCACAATTTAATAGTACAGTACAGTACATTCTCCACCTTCCATTGGGGCCCCCCTGTTTTAAGTGCCCCGGGCACCCCCAAGGCTTAATCCGGCCCTGATCTCTAGTATACTTTCTTACACAGCTGCTTTCACGTGGATCATTTTCTAAAGACATGGGGACCTACAAGATTAGAATTGCAACCGGGACTGACCTGAGTGCTGGGACATCTGCAAGAGTCTTCATTGTTCTTGTGGGAGTCAAGGGAGAAAGTGCTAACAATGAACTGCCGCATAACTGGAGCAATTTCAGATCTGGAGCAGTAAGTATATTATTGGAGTCCCAATAATTCTAGTAATGGTGATTACTATGTTATATAAAGTTATCCTGTACGTAAAGAAAGTTGATGTTTACTGATGGGATGAACTTTCTGATGATTGCATTGTGCAGATTATGGGCCTGATAAAGAATCACACACTATAGGAATTTACTTTTAATGGGGCGGATGCACATCTAAGGTCACGGAGGCGTATTTGTGCCTAGATGTAGCCATGATGAGCATGGCTACATATGTGTTATAGGAGTGTCACTGACATGTTGCCAAGGACGGACTGGGCCATGAATCAGCCCTGGCATGTCAATGGGTATGTGCATTGCAGGCACGAATAATTACAGGGGCATGGCCACAGCTCACAGGGGCGTTTCATGAGTCATAGGGGCTTGGCCTCACAGCACACCCTGAATACTGGTCGCAGGGGTAATGGAATGACAGGGAGGTGAGCAGGTCAGGGAGGTGAGCAGATAGTCAGAAGACTGCACTATTTGGCCAGCCCTGCTCTCTGTGTGGTCAGACCAGATGCTGCCAGCTCAGAGTCAGTCTCACTGGATTCCCTAGATGGAGGTGCTCTTTGGCACCTGCAGTTAATGAACAGCTCAGCCGCCGGAGGGGACACTGTATTATGTGTGGGCCCCTAATGTGTGGGGACTCTGGGATGACCACCCCTGTTGCTCCTCCCTTAATCCAGCAAATGTTGATGGTGCAGCCAATGGCGTCTAAGGACACATCAGGGGGTAAATGAATTAGGGTCAGAGAAGCTGGAGGTGCAGGAGTTTGTCTGAAAATGGGCACATTTTTAAAGCGCCAATCTTGGGTTTGCCTAGTAAATGATTGCCACTTTGAAAAAATGGCCATTCTCGGACAAACTCCCGCACCTCCAGCTTCTCTGACCTTATTACATTTACCTCCGGGTAGTATTACAGCATGTACAAATGCTGAAAGTGGATGTATCAGACCTTGCACATTCATAGTCACAAATGTACACCAGGGAAGGACTTTGAAGCAGTATCTGCTTAAAGTCATAGATGGGTTGCCACCAAAAGATGTCTGCTTCCATCTATGAGTCAGGCCTTATACCACTAGACCACTATACCTCAGAAAATTTCATAGATAAAAATAAAGGTAAAATACATTATCTGACATCCAACTATATGTCTGTGCCAAGCTGTTCCCACTCCATATGCTCCCACTACATATATATACACTCTAATAGAAATCTGTTATTTGCACTAATGAGCCCTCAGTTGGCCCACTGACACCTGCCCCCAGCACATGTGACGTCATAACACCATAGAAAGTGGTTTCAGACCAGGAAGCTGAGCGCTGAGTGCATCCTATGGATGCACTGGGCAGATCACCAGGTTGCAATGTGGGCATACTACAGTAGTAACCACCCTGGTTATGGCATCTTTGGCCCTGTCAATATGGGTTTGCATATATTCAAGGTGTAGGCTGCCAAATAGAGATACAAAGATTCCTATATGGCAAAAAAAAAAAAAGTAAAAAGGAAGTCTGTAGGCTATAATGGTTGACATTATAGCCTACAGAGCTTGATACATTGGTGAAGATCACAGTTCCCATTGAGTGTTAGTGGGACTATAATAGCTGAACATAGGATATATCTCAAGTATCTCCTGTGTTCAGATTTTGTTAATAAGTCATCAGCAGGGATGCATATATCCTCAAAAGAGGAGTAAGTTCTTCCACTTGAGTTGCCTTAAACTATCCTCTTTGGACACATTATATATGTTTAAGCTGCAAATATGTCCCACAGCATCTGCCCTAGTGGAAGTCCAGGGTTCCATCATGCATGTATCTCAGACACAGCTCTGCTTTTCCAGGTCACTGACTTTGATGTTATCACAGAGAAAGATCTTGGAGACCTCCTGCTGGTCCGGTTGTCTACAGAGCATTATAAGAACTTTAACATGGATGCTTGGTACTGCCGCTATGTTGATGTGACCAGTCCCAGTGGTCAACTCTTCCAGTTCCCTTTCTATAAGTGGATATCTACTCCAACAACTGTGAAGATTCCAGATGGGAAGGGTGAGATGTAGCTCTCATAACTATATTCTATTCACAAAGTTTTGACTAGTGCTGTTTGGGTTATCTTACATAGTTACATAGTTGTTGAGGTTTAAAAAAGACAAATGTCCATCGAGTTAAACCTATTGTACATTACATTATTTTATATATATATATTTTTTTTTTACATATTAATTAGATGCTGTATCCCTGGATATTTTTTTCAGCTATGAATTTATCTAATCCATATTTAAACTCATTGATTGTGTCCACCATTACTACATTCTCTGGAAGAGAATTCCAAATCCTTACTGCTCTTACTGTGAAGAATCCTTTTCTCCGTTGGATATGGAATTTTTTCTCCTCAGTGGGTGTCCTCGTGTCCTATGTAGTGTTTTTCTGGTAAACAAATCGTTTGATAGATCCTTGTATTGTACTTTAATGTATTTATAAATATTAATGATGTCCCCTCTCAGTCACCTCTTTTCCAGTGTGAACATATCAAGCATTTTAAGTCTTTCCTCATAGTCCAATTACTCTAACCCCTTAACCAGTTTGGTGGCTCTCCTCTGATCCCTTTCGAGTTCCAAGATATCTTTTTTTATAGTATGGTGCCCAAAACTGTATACAATATTCCAGGTGTGGCCACACAAATGATTTATACAGTAAAAGGATTACACTCTCATCCCTTGTCTCCATACCCCGTTTTATGCATGATAGCACCTTATTAGCCTTTGCTGCTGCAATTTGACATTGCAAACTGCTACCAAGTTTATTATTGATGAGCACACCCAGATCCTTTACAACTACCATTATCCCTATTTCCCCATTTAGTTTATAAGCTGCCTGATTGTTCTTAGTCCCAGGGTGCATAACTTTACATTTGTCTATATTGATCCTCATTCCCCATTTGTCTGCCCAGGCCTCCAGTCTAGTTAAGTCATTCTGTAGAGACTCAATATCCTTGTCTGAATTAATTATTCTACATAATTTAGTGTCATCTGCGAAAATTGACACTGTGCTTTCCAGTCCCTCACCTAGGTCATTAATGAATATATTAAACAGCAATGGCCCGAGTACTGAGCCCTGCGGTATTCCACTGAGTCCTGAAGCCCATTCAGAGTACATCCCATTAACCCCAACTCGCTGTTCCCTATTAAACAGCCAAGTACTCACCCAAGTACAGATAGTATTTCCCACCCCAAGCTCTCTTAGTTTGAAGATTAGTCTCCTGTGTGGAACATTGTCAAAAGCCTTAGAGAAGTCTAAAAAGATCACATCCACTGCATGACCTTTATCAATACTATCGCTAACTTTCTCGTAGAAGCTTATTAAGTTAGTTTGACATGACCTGTCCTTCACAAATCCATGTTGATTCCTAGTAATAGCCTTGGAGGTATCCAAGTACTCTAGAATGCTATCCCTTAATATACCTTCTAGTATTTTTCCAACTATAGATGTCAAGCTAACCGGTCTATAGTTCCCGGGGAGAGTTTTAATACCCTTTTTAAATATTGGGACTACCTCTGCTATACGCCAGTATCATTCCTGATCTAATTGATTCGCTGAAGATCAAATATAGAGGTTTTGATATCTCTACATTGCGTTCCATAAGAACCCTGGGGCAGAGTCCATCTGGCCCAGGAGATTTATTTATCTTAATTTTACTCAGTCTCTCCCGGATTGCTCCCTCGTTTAAGCAAGTACCAAGCAATGGGTCATTATTATTATTTATGTTATGCTCTATTCTTGTTAACCTGTCCTCTTTAGTGAATACTGATGAAAAGAATTGATTAAATAAATCTGCTTTTTCCCTATCATCATTAATCAAGACATCCAGCTTACCCTTTAAGGGCCCAATATTCTCCCTTTTCAACCTTTTACCGTTTATATACTTAAAGAACTTTTTTGGGTTTGTTTTACTCTCCTTTGAGATTTGTTTTTCATTTTCTATCTTGACATGGCCAATGTGGGTAGTACATGATTTTTTAAAGTAGGACCTGGGTACAGCTAGGAGCTCACTGAGTTATACTCAATACATCATACATTCCTACAAATCTCTATATTAGGGGATTCCAACCACAGTACTCTAGATATACTAACATTCCAGGTTTGAAAGAAAACCATACACGTGCACAGGTTACTTAATGAGCACCAGAGTTATTTTGATTTAACCATCTGTAATCAAACATGGCTATCACTAAAACCTCGACTATTGGTGTACCTTGAGTACTGAGGTTGTGAATCCCTGCTCTATATAATTTGTATAAGTTATTATTAATGTACAGAGCCAGAGCTAATACAGCTGCGTTCGGTACAGGTTACGGAAGGGCGTAATCCCAGCGGTCAGCATACAGATGCCGGGATCTCAGACTCCAGAATGTCGGCAAGGGACGAGTACAATGGAACCCTTTGTGGGCTCGCTGCTCTCACCACAGGTTCTGCTCCCACTCTATGGGTGTCGTGGACACCCACGAGTGGAAATAGTCCTGGGCCCCCTGCCGGCATTCTGGTGGTCGGGATACCAGCATATACATCCCATACAGCCTTAGAAACATAGAAACAGAATTTGACAGCAGATAAGAACCACTTGGCCCATCTAGTCTGCCCCTTTGTTTTACCATATTTTTATCTCAAACTTTATTTGATCTTTATTTCTTTGTAAGGATATCCTTATGTCTATCCCATGCATGTTTAAATTGCTCCACTGTCTTAGCCTCTACCATCTCTGATGGGAGGCTATTCCACTTGTCCACTACCCTTTCTGTGAAGTAATCTTTCCTCAAATTTCCCCTGAACCTCCCCCCATACAGTCTCATTGCATGTCCTTGTGTTTTATTGATTCTCTTCATTTGGAGAATGTTTCCCTCCTGGACTTTGTTAAAACCCTTCATATATTTGAAAGTTTCTATCTTATCCCCCCTTTCCCTTCTCTGCTCCAAACTATACATATTGAGATTTCTTAGTCTTTCTGGGTATGTTTTGTGATGTAGGCTATGCACCATTTTAGTTGCCCTTCTTTGTACAGTATCTAATGTATTAATATCCTTTTGAAGATATGGCCTCCAGAACTGAATACAGTATTCTAGATGAGGCCGTACCAATGACCTATACAGTGGCATTATTACTTCTTTCTTTCTGCTGCTGATTAATCTCCCAATGCAGCCAAGCATCTGACTAGCCTTCCTCATTGCTTTGTTACATTGCTTACCTGCCTTTAAGTCACCTGGAATAGTGACTCCTAGATCCCTTTCCTCCTTAGTAGTTTCCAGTATAGTGCCATTAATACTATATTTAGCCTTTGGATTTTTAAAAACCCAAGTGCATTATTTTGTATTTTTTGGCATTAAACTGTAATTGCCAGACTCTTGACCATTCCTCTAGTCTACCTAGATCCTCAATCATTTATTTTACCCCAACTGGTGTGTCTACCCTGTTGCATACCTTTGTGTCATCTGCAAAAAGGCATACTTTCCCTTTAATGCCATTTGCAATGTCACCAATAAAGATATTAAAAATCACTGGTCCAAGTACAGATCCCTGGGGTACTCCACTGGTAACATTTCCCTACTGTGAATGCACTCCATTTCAGTGGCGTGCGGTGTGGTCAGTGGCTGGTGAGGCACTGACTGGTGTGTGTACAAAATGTGTAGGGGTCGCCGTGGGTGTGCCGCTAAGTGAATAGAAGAGCTGGACAACAAAATAACCATGGTGTTGTGTGTGTAACCATGGGTGGATTGGGATGGAAAACCAGCCCGGTAAATGGATGTAAGCAGCAAGGTTGCACAGTGTAATCCACTGCTGCCAGGTGTGTGTGTGGGGGAAGGGAGGGGGGGGTCACAGTGCAAGCCACAGCCTGTTCATGCCGGGACTAAAGGAGATGCATTTGACTGCTGGTAGATCCTAGTGCCTGCCGACTGCTGTGGCGATGGCTTCCCTTCTATATGGAGGCAGTGCAAAGAGGAAGGACTGTGGCACCAAGTACCCGCTGGCCTTCCGATGGGTCCTAGTGCCCAGTCACAGCGCTGTAGGGAGGACTGGGGCACCTCTAAGCTGGCCTAGTTACAATATATGGTGTGTGTGTGGGGGGGGGGGGACAGGATGATGATTTGGGTAGTGGGTAGAAGGTGTCTGTAAAACATGATAGGGGTAGTGGTGGTGGAGAGCAGGGGCAGGATGGAAGTAATGGGGCAGAAGGCAGGATGAGTTAAGTATTAAGGAGCAAGATGTAGGATGGGTGTGGTAGTGGACAGCAGGGGTCAGGATGGGAGTAGTGGTGGACAGCAGGGGTCAGTATGGGAGTAGTGGTGGACAGCAGTGGTCAGGATGGGAGTAGTGGTGGACTGCCGGAGACAGGATGGGAGTAGTGGTGGACCCTGCTGTCCACCACTACTCCCATCCTGTCTCCGGCAGTCCACCACTACTCCCATCCTGACCCCTGCTGTCCACCACTACTCCCATACTGACCCCTGCTGTCCACCACTACTCCCATCCTGACCCCTGCTGGTCAGGATGGGAGTAGTGGTGGACTGCCGGAGTCAGGATTGGAGTAGTGGTGGACTTCCGGAGTCAGGATGGGAGTAGTGGTGGACAGCAGGGGTCAGGATGGGAGTAGTGGTGGACTGCCGGAGTCAGGATGGGAGTAGTGGTGGACTGCTGGAGTCAGGATGGGAGTAGTGGTGGACAGCAGGGGTCAGGATGGGAGTAGTGGTGGACAGCAGGGGTCAGGATGGGAGTAGTGGTGGACTGCCGGAGTCAGGATGGGAGTAGTGGTGGACAGCAGGGCTCAGGATGGGAGTAGTGGTGGACAGTAGGGGTCAGGATGGGAGCAGTGGTGGGCTGCAGGGGACAGGATGGAGTGGAAGAGACTTACCCTGAATGCTGCAGTCTGTCATCCCACTCGTGCCTATGCTGCTGGGGGTCACCTCCTGTCTGCTGCTGCTGGGTCTGCTCTGCCTTCCTCCTTGGACAGTACGGATGCTGACTGCAGCCATACACAACAGAGGAAGAGAGGAAGACACCGGCCGGGTAAGTAAGCTCCGGCGTCCCCCTCCTCCTGCTCCCATTCACTCTGCAGCAGCCACAGGGGACTGGTCATTCTGAAGACAGGCAGCAGGCAGTGGAGGCTGAGGGTCGGCGCGGTGCGACGCGGCGGGGTGGGGGGGGGTGTATGGGGACCGGACTACTGTTTTTTTTAAAGAAAGAGACAGAAATTCCCGGGGGAGGGGGGTGTGGGGGGTATGGGGGGTGGGGGGATGGGGGAACCTCCCACCGGAGTTGACACTGTGGCTCCCTCCCTGTACAGCACTGACAGTGACTGGATACAGTCACTGTCAGTGCTGAATCTGTTGCCCAATCACATCTGCCTTCAGTGACAAGGGCGTGCTTTCATATGGGCTGAAAGCACGTCCCTGCACTGAGGCACTTGTATGGGTGCCGCTTACACAGTTTTTTCAATTGGCTTTTACAGCCCTCTGCTTGGTCCCGCCCCCTACCGGTCCCCTGCTTCCGGACATTTAATATTTACAGCGGGAGGCACCGCTCTTGGTGCCTCTGAAATCAATTTAAACACCTATTTACACTGAAAATTATTACCATAATATAAGAAAGATAGTTATGACACAGAATATGTATCATAAGTATCTTCTTTCTATTATTATAATCATTAATGAAAGGGGAATGACAGGGGAGGCACTGCCTCCCCTGCCTCCCCTGACTGCACGTCCCTGCTCCATTTACCACAATGCTCTGTTTTCTATCCTGCAACCAAGATCTTATCCATTCAATAATCCTAGTATCCAATCCCAAGCTTCTAAGTTTATTTAGCAGTCTGCAATGTGGAACAGTGTCAAAAGCCTTACTAATGTCTAGATAAGCTATATCCATGGCTCCACCTTTATCCATCACTTTAGTCACACAGTCAAAATAGTCAATAAAATTTGTTTGACATGATCTCCCCCCAGTGAATCAATGCAGTTTGGGATCCTGTAAATTGTTGGATTTGAGATAATCTACAACTCTTTCTTTTAAGTGTGTTTCCATCCATTTTCCTACTACTGATGTAAGGTCTGTAGTTGTTTGCCTCTTCCTTACTTCCACTTTCGTGAAGTGGGACTACGTTTGCTCTTTTCCAGTCCTCTGGAGGCTTATTGTTCAATGTATAATGGCTGTGCAATACAACCTACATGTTACTTTATAGATGGGAAAG
Source organism: Pseudophryne corroboree (assembly GCF_028390025.1). Lineage (NCBI taxonomy): Eukaryota > Metazoa > Chordata > Amphibia > Anura > Myobatrachidae > Pseudophryne > Pseudophryne corroboree. Next base: position 103,918,864 of record NC_086445.1, on the reverse strand, counting down.
TTTCCATGGATGGATTCTCCTTATGGAGTCACATGGCTCATCTCTATGCAAGATTAATAACCAAGCCTAATCACCAGGATAATTACAACACAGTGCACCTGTGATCTGTTCTGTTTCAGGCATCATATTATCCGGGAATACTCACCCTCTTCTCGTGCAACAACGAAAAGAGGAACTGGAGAAGGAGAGACAAACCCACAAGTGAGTGGCCAATATACATGTAGTACAGTGTCATGGCTGTCATGTCTCTCTGGGGGAAATGTCCCTTTGTCCAGTGGGATGACAAGCTTTACCTCTAGGATTATTTGAATATCCTTTGCTGTCCCCTACTGTACATAAATTATTCCTAGTAACCAGGACATGATTATGTTTTTCCTATGTAAAACTTGCACTGAAAATACATAGGTTTATAACAAGCAAATGGAAAATATCATATATGTTTAAGTTGCCTGCTGAATCACCAACTAATTTCAGATTAAAGCCACACTTGTAGAATGTATATATTTTAGGTGCTTGTGACTAAAATATTAGCTCCACTCTAGTCTTGAAGTATATAAGCCTCTGCTGAAGAATAGCCAGTTCTTTCATTCCTTTTGGGTCACTCATTGAACATGAAGCCACCTCATGAGTTTTAAATAGATCGCCATGGCTTTCAAATACTGGGGAGACCCATAATAACAACTACAGTATGCTTATGTTCAGCAGCAGTTGTGTCTTTACAAGTTCCCTCTACTGTTCAGGACCAGGGTATATGAAACATAACTGTGTAGGCAAAAACAGTCTTTATTTAAAGTGAAACTTGTCATTGTTTCTATAATCAATAGGTCTGGTCTAGGAATGGAGAATGGCAAGGTCCAAATTGGAATAACATAATTTAAAATTTTCCGTAGGATTAACCTTTGTTTCTTGCAGGTGGAAATGTTATGCAGAAGGTGTCCCTCATTGCATTGATGTAGACAAGATTCAGCATCTGCCGATTAATGACCGTTACTCCTTCTTAAAACTGAGCAGCTTTGGCTATGCCCTGATATCCACGTAAGTATCTAGTCTGAGTAGATTGGGACCAGGCATGTAACAAACTATTCAATTGGGATCATTCCAAAGGAGATCTAGTATAGCTTCCTCCAGTTTCAAATAGTCCGTCTTTGTTTTAACAAGCTCCTATACTGCTGTGACTATTGGATCTTCCTGTTAATAGGAATATTTTATTATGTTTGTGTTCACATTAGTAATGATGGCAGTATAACTTTTGTTCCTGGCGATGAACTGAGGCATAGGCCAATAGTGTCAATAGAACATCTCTTCATAGTACTTTCAAAGTCCCAATTATTATTTTATTATCAATTTATTAAAATTGTTATTTAGAAAAATTCTGATCCAGTTTCCAAGCGCTATTAATTCTTTTGTTGGTGTTCTACTTTCAAATTCCCGCTTGATCTGCCTAAATTTTTTTGTAATTGAGGAAGGGGGATTTGAATTGGCTAGTTCCCAATAATCACGGCAGACATATTTGCAGCTATATGGGATAAGTAATCTATTTCTGGTTCATGTAAGTAAATCTCTGTAGGTTATTTGAAACATTTAACCTACCCGCTTTTTACAGAGTAATGGACATGAAGGTGAATGGCTTCTTACAATGTCCAGAATCATGGACTGATCTCGATGATATCAAACTGCTCTTCTACCTAAGAAGGTCTGCTAACTCGGGTATGTCCACTCTTTTTGGCTACTTACTCATCTTACAGTAACAACCTGAATACAGTATCTCGATAAGGGAGTGACTGAAGAAAGTCCAGCCAACCTAACCTTTGTCATGAAAGCTGGGTGTCTCATATGAGAACAATGACTATAAAGTGCTTTTGGGTAAGGATCAAGACCAGAGCTATTAGTCCCGCAGCTTGCGCTGAATGACTGTATATGTTCCTGGTGTCTTTTATCCCCAGATGTGGTGGCTGAGATTTGGAAGGAGGATTACTTCTTCGGTAGTCAATATCTTAATGGTGTTAACCCTAGCCTAATCAGGAAATGTTCCAAAATCCCAGAAAACTTTCCAGTTAGTGACAATATGGTGGCTGCATCTCTGGGGACCACCACCAGTCTTCAGAAAGAACTAGAGGTGGGATGTGGCCACAAGGCATGCTATCTGTTTCTTCATATGGGGGATATATAGCCCCTAAAAAGTCATCTAATGACCCATATACCATGCAATAAACTGGTGCTTGTGTCTTGCAGAATGGCAATGTTTTCCTGGCAGATTACAAGATTCTGGAGGGGGTGCCTGCTAATAAATCCATAAATAGGAAACAGCAATACATGGCTGTCCCTATGGTGCTACTGTGGAAAACTCCTCAAGATCAACTTGTCCCAATAGCCATTCAGGCAAGTCTTCTTTTTCTAATGTCTAGTTAAATTCAAGTCTAAGAACATTGTTTTAATCTGATATGCTATAATACCCTAAATGTGTGTTCCTATAGAACAAACAAAATCCTGGCACCATTCCTGTCCTGTAGATCAGTGGTTCTCAACATCAACCCTCAATTATCCCCAACATGTCAATCCACAAAACATGACTTGTTGGTGATACTTGAGGACTGGAGTTAAGAACCCTTGCTGTACTGAATGGCAATAATTGGAATATGGGTAATGCTACAATAAACTTCAGGACACAAAACTCTAAATAGGAATATAGGACATTGCCATGTGGATTAGACATGTTGGTCCCAGTAGCAATCTTGGCACCTGCACCCATAGTTGTCTTACCCCCATGATGTCGCTTGCAAAAGGTAATAATGTAAACTCAATCATTGTGCACCCACTCACCTGAGAAGAGTTTGACCCATCTATGGTTACAACCACCTCCTTCAGTATAGAAGAATATCATACCTATTAGAATTATGCAGTATAACAATGACCATCAAATGGCTTGTTTAATTGGGTTCGATATGAAATTCCAGTGATCAGGATCCCAATGGTCAGATCTTGATGAGTATTTTAACCCTAACCCTTAGAGTCGGGATCCTTATTACATCCTGTTTAATCAAAAGGATATATCCACATGAACTGTCTAAACATGAACTAATGCACAGGTACACAACCTATTGCACTCCAGTTACTGTGAAACTACACATCCCAGCATGCCCTACTTCTGATCGAACTGCCCATCCGAAAATGTGGCATGGTATACTAATAGGTGTACTTGCATAGCAGCTGGAGTGTTCATGGAACCAAAAGATAGTGGATTAATTTTAAAATGTGTACCAACCAAGGTAAAGCATTACTTAGCAAGACTTATGCCCTCTGCTAGCCATCATAGTTTTAAAAATCGAAGTATAAATAAAGTTTTGATATACTGTGTTTTTTTATTACTACAAGTTCTTTCTAATGCAAAAATTGCTTATGATTAAGATTAATTCTGAACTAGGCTTATGTAGACTTGCAGTGGAGATATACTGCCCAGTTATAAACAACATGGTAGAGGATGATGATGTTGTTCAAGTTGGTGCTGTAGTGACATTTCTGTCTCTTTTACAGTTGTCTCAAACCCCAGGAGAGAACACTCCAATCTTCCTGCCTAGTGACTCAGAATCTGACTGGCTGCTGGCCAAGATCTGGGTGCGTAACTCTGAGTTCCAGGTGCATCAAGTGGACACTCACTATCTCCGCACTCATCTCTTTGCAGAGGTCTTCAACGTTGCAACCACCAGACAACTTCCAATGGGCCACCCAGTCTACAAGGTGAGCTCTGGGTTTTAACCACTATCTTGGAGTGGCTCTCATAGCAGGGGCTCTAGAGATAGGCTAATAAGGTAATTTCAATATGGAGAGTTGAGAGGTGTTACCTGAAATGGTGGAACACAATATTTCACTGCTCATCAGTAGAAGACGCTGTTCTCCATGTAAATGTCAATTTTGTGGCTTAATAATAAAACTATTTTAATATAATAGTTGGGCTTTAAATTAATTCCTGATCTAGCATTAGCAGCCATAGCACCATTATGTAAACATATTGTGGCTATTTCCTGTATTTAAAAGTCATTAATTAGTCCAGGAGAAGGTCTATATCAGATGGTATTATAATGGCAATATTTTTTCTACTCTTCCAGCTAATTATTCCACATGTTCGCTACACCCTTGAGATCAATGTCCTTGCTAGATCTGAACTCGTAGGTCCTGGGGGCATCTTTGATCAGGTGAGATTCTTTATATAATGGTTCCAGAAAACTGTGCCGGTTCACAGGGTTTAGGTTTGATTGTTTAGGGTTTGACTTATGCAGGGACAAACTTGGGATGTCTAATACACCAAAAGGGGGCATGGTCTTGGCTCAAGGGAGGGGTTGAATGTGGCGAATTACAGGGCCCTGGCCTCACGACACTGCCCTATGTTTCTGTATGATGGGCGGCCAAGAAAAGCACCAGTAGGTGAAGCTGCTTGGCATGCTCCTGTCTATATATGCCTGGCAATCAAACAGAGTGCTCGGCTAGCCACGTTATCTCTTCATGGCCCGAACCAGCCCATCAGGCCATCGGTCCTTCTGGCATTTTCAAGAAGAGACAAATGGGCAGTTCGACCCTGGACTTGCATATATATTGTTACTCAATAACTGGCTGCACAATTGCACCGAAACACACATTTAATACCTTTTCTTTTATCTAGGCTAATGTAACTGGAGGAGGAGGAATGTCAATACTGCTGAAAAATGCAATGGATGAGGTCACTTACAGCAGACTTTGTCTTCCTGATGACATCCAGGCAAGAGGAGTGGAGTCCATTCCCAATTACCTGTATAAGGATGATGGGATGAAGATCTGGTTGGCTGTAGAGAGGTAGTTCGGATAAACACAGCTGTTCCAGCTGCCCATCCAGACGGAGACGATTAAATTTTCCACCTTTGAATAAAACTGCCTCCCACTGGTCATAGGGGGTAATTCAGACCTGATCGCTAGGCTGCGTTTCCGCACAGGCGATCAGGTCTAAACTGCGCATTCGTATGCACCACAATGTGCACGTGCAGCGGACGGATACAAAGCGGATTGCCGCTCAGCGATGGGTTTGTGCAAAGGCGTGTTCAGTTATTTGCAGGGAGGGTTCCTGACGTCAATTCCGGTCCCGGACAGGCTGAAGTGATCGCAGCCGCTGAGTAAGTCTTGGGCTGCACAGAGACTGCACAAGATCTGTTTGTACAGCTCTGCTACACATGCGTTCGCACACTTGCACAGCTAAAATACACTCTCCCTGTAGGCGGCGGCTATCTGATCGCAGCTGTGCGAAAATCGCTTGCTAGCGATCAGGTCTGAATTAGACCCATAGTGACTGTAAATATGCTTTAGTATATAGAAAAACTTGACATTGTTTACATGCCTGATCAAGGGAATTGGCATAGCTACCATTGAACACCCCTCTATCACTTATGCACACCATTCATGCTTGCTTAGTTCACTGATTGTACCTCTTGCTTTATTCACTTTAGCTTTGTATCCAACATTGTTAATTACTACTATGAGAGTGATGCGGTTGTCAGTACAGATCCTGAACTTCAAGCCTGGGTGGCAGAGATCTTCAAAGAAGGTTTTTTGGAGAATAAATCTACAGGTAAGTGACATCTTGTTCTGTGATGTCGTAAAACAAAAACCATGTGGTCCGTAATGAGCAAAACTGATCTTTCAAATGTTGATAAACCTGGTATGACCAAAAGCTCATACACCGCTAAATAAGTCCCACCTGCATCAGAAATAATTCTTAAATAGCTACAAAGGACATGACTAAATACAATACCACTGTAATTACATTTCCTCAACTTAACCTTGATATTCTGTATGGTGGTCGGTATAGGGTATTTATACACTATATAGACAAAAGTGATTGGACACTGACAACAAATAGATCAACAAGTATTTATTGATGTCAGTACTTTGTACTGTAGGTCCACCACGTGCAGTGATTAATGCAGACATCCTTCTTGGCAAACTGTCCATAAGTTCCTAGACAACAGCCATTCCACCTCAAGTAGAGTGACCAACTGCGACACTGACGAAGGTCAAGTTAGTCTAGAAAGCACCCGTAGCTCAAATTTGTCCCAGAGGGTCTCAATGATGTCAAGATCTGGACTCTGTGCTGGCCAGTCTATCTGGGTAACCAAATTCTCTGTATACTAGTACAGCGTCGCCCTGGAAACATGACATCGCACAGCCTATGATGTTCACCTTTTCAACTTGGTTATCTCCTTCCAGCAAGCCATTTAGCAAATTATCACTTTTGCTTACATTGGGGGTCATTCCGAGTTGATCGCTCGCTGCCGTTTTTTGCAGCATAGCGATCAGGCTAAAAATCGTCTGTTCTGCACATGCGTATGGGCTGCAGGGCGCACACACTAAGTAATTTCACACAAAACGAAGCAATTTTTCACAGGGGTGAGCGACGCTTTTCAGTCGCTCTGCTGATCGGTGAGTGATTGACAGGAAGTGGGTGTTTCTGGGCGGAAACTGACCGTTTTCCAGGAGTGTGCTAAAAAACGCAGGCGTGTCAGGCTAAAACGCAGGAGTGGCTAGAGAAACGGGGGAGTGGCTGGATGAACGCAGGGCGAGTTTGTGACGTCAAAGCAGGAACTAAACGGACTGAGGTGATCGCAATCTAGGAGTAGGTCTGGAGCTACTCAGAAACTGCAGGAAAAGATTTTCGAGCAATTCTGCTAATCTTTTGTTCGCACTTCTGCTAAGCTAAGATACACTCCCAGAGGGCGGCGGCTTAGCGCATGCAATGCTGCTAATAGCAGCTAGCGAGCGATCAACTCGGAATGAGGACCACAGTGTATTACATAAAGTAGAATGTTATGAGGTGTAATAGTCTACCTTGAGTGTTAGTGTGTAGGAGAAAAATAGATTACTTTTGGACTATTCCTTTTGATAGGAATGCCATCATCCTTGGAGACCAAGGCCTCTTTGATCAAGTTCCTGACCATGGTGATCTTCACTTGTTCTGCTCAGCATGCAGCTGTCAACACTGGTCAGGTGAGGGACAGATCATCACAGGTTTGCAATATGCAACTCTTGATATATTGGGGCAGAAGTATTAACCTGGAGAAGGTATAAAGAAGTGATAAAGCAGTGATAAGCACATGTGATAACACACCAGCCAATCATTACGAATTTAAAAAATGACTGGCTGGTGCGTTACCACCTTGCACTTATCACTGCTTTATCACTTCTCCAGGCTTAATACATCTGCTCCAATGTGTGGTATCTTTCATACTCTATCTTTGATTTGTAGGATTGGAGTCCATATTGATTCATCGGACTGAGATTTGCTTGCAATGTATTATGAATATCCTTTTCTTAGATAAAGTGTTCCCATCTATTTCAATTACAGTTTGACTACTATGCCTGGATGCCCAATGGACCCACATCAATGAAAAGTCCTCCTCCCACAGTAAAAGGGGTCAGCACACCTGACAGTATCCTGGATGCATTGCCCGAAGTAAACACCACCACTATTAGCATGTCCACTGAGTGGGTGCTCAGTAGCGAGCCAAGAGACCAGGTGTGTACTTGGGGACAATATGAATAATGCAATAAGATCTAGTACTTTCATATTACTCTCCTTAGGGATACGTTTTCTAAGAAATGCAAAGGCTAATACTGTATATAGGGGCTAATTCAGGAAGGATAGCAAATTCTGCTAATCAGCAGAATTTGCTATCCTTTGGAACACATGCTGGGGTCCGCCCAGCTTGCTGACCGGCGCCTCCCCCCTTGATGAAGCAGAAATTGCAATTGCCTCGCAATTTCTGCTTCATCCTAAAAATTCTTGATGCCTCCTGCCGGCGTAGCTTAGCTGTGGGCGCAGGAGACCCGGCGCCATCTTACCCATCGTGGCGGCTGCATGTGACGTCAAGCAGTAGCGCAACCAGGCCCCCGACATGCCCCCGTTTGCATTGCACCGCCCACTGTTCACATCGCTCCACCCACCCCCGCAATGCTCCATCTCCTCCCTGGAAATGGAGCATTGCCCGCCCCCAGAGCCAGATTAACAATGGGGCGGATGGAGCTCCAGCTCCAGGCCTCCTCATAAAAATAGGCCCATCATCATGACAGCATGATGATCACTAGCCAGTAGCTGGCCACATGGTCGGTGGATCGCCATAAATCATAACTATTAAGATTCTATTTCTATTTTTCACACAAAATTATGCAATTTTTTATATTTATACATATTTAGGGAGACACTGGAGCTGACAGAGTAGGGGGTGTACATGCTCACATGGCTCTGGCCACACCCACACAGCACTGATCACACCTCCCCATTTCTCACAATAGGCCCTTGAATATTTTCAGCTCCAGGCCCATGTGGCCCTTAATCCGGCCCTGTCCGCCCCCACTGCCCAGCGACCGCCTTTGCCTGATTGACAGGCAGAGGTGATAGCATTTCCTGCGGCCCCCCGCATGCGCCCACGGGCCGACCACAAAAATTCCGATTGGATCGTGATTTTGTGATCCAACCTGAATTAGCCCCTTAATCTCACCATCTATGCATGTGCATATAACTCTGTAATGTGGTGGTAAATTGACCCACTGTAGTGTTTAAAAAAAAAATTGTGTTTAGAAATTCCATTAACAAGATTTCCCATTCCCATCTAGAGACGTCTGGGGGAGTACCCTGATGTGCGTTTTACAGAGGAGGTTCCACAGACGTTCATCACGGATTTCCAGGAGAAGCTGGCTGAAATCTCCCATTCCATTAAACAGCGGAACAACAGCATGAAGTTGAAATATACATATTTGGATCCAAGTGTAATTGAGAACAGTGTCTGTGTGTAACAGGAATAGTGGCTGCGGATTTATGGACTAGAAGGGCCTTATTCAGATGTGATTTGAGTCAGTGTTGCTGCTGCTGCTTACATAGAAACAGCAGCGATAACAGTAATATGGTAATACAGCAGGAGGCATCATTCCTCCTACTGTGATGGTGAAGCAAGTAGAGATGAGCGGGTTCGGTTTCTCTGAATCCGAACCCGCCAGAACTTCATGTTTTTTTTCACGAGTCCGAGCGACTCGGATCTTCCCGCCTTGCTCGGTTAACCCGAGCGCGCCCGAACGTCATCATGACGCTGTCGGATTCTCGCGAGGCTCGGATTCTATCGCGAGACTCGGATTCTATATAAGGAGCCGCGCGTCGCCGCCATTTTCACACGTGCATTGAGATTGATAGGGAGAGGACGTGGCTGGCGTCCTCTCCGTTTAGACACTTGATTTACTAATTTTGGGGAGCATTAGGAGTACTCAGTAGTGTACAGTGCAGAGTTTTGCTGATAGTGACCAGTGACCACCACTTTTATTTATAATCCGTTCTCTGCCTGAAAAAAGCGATACACAGCACACAGTGACTCAGTCACATACCATATCTGTGTGCACTGCTCAGGCTCAGGCCAGTGTGCTGCATCATCTATTATCTATATATAATATTATATATATCTGTCTGACTGCTCAGCTCACACAGCTTATAATTGTGGGGGAGACTGGGGAGCACTACTGCAGTGCCAGTTATAGGTTATAGCAGGAGCCAGGAGTACATAATATATTATATAGTGAGTGACCACCAGACACACAGTGCAGTTTATTTAATATATCCGTTCTCTGCCTGAAAAAAGCGATACACACAGTGACTCAGTCACATACATACCATATCTGTGTGCACTGCTCAGGCTCAGGCCAGTGTGCTGCATCATCTATATATATTATATATCTGTCTGACTGCTCAGCTCACACAGCTTATAATTGTGGGGGAGACTGGGGAGCACTACTGCAGTGCCAGTTATAGGTTATAGCAGGAGCCAGGAGTACATAATATATTATATAGTGAGTGACCACCAGACACACAGTGCAGTTTATTTAATATATCCGTTCTCTGCCTGAAAAAAGCGATACACACAGTGACTCAGTCACATACATACCATATCTGTGTGCACTGCTCAGGCTCAGGCCAGTGTGCTGCATCATCTATATATATTATATATCTGTCTGACTGCTCAGCTCACACAGCTTATAATTGTGGGGGAGACTGGGGAGCACTACTGCAGTGCCAGTTATAGGTTATAGCAGGAGCCAGGAGTACATAATATATTATATAGTGAGTGACCACCAGACACACAGTGCAGTTTATTTAATATATCCGTTCTCTGCCTGAAAAAAGCGATACACACAGTGACTCAGTCACATACATACCATATCTGTGTGCACTGCTCAGGCTCAGGCCAGTGTGCTGCATCATCTATATATATTATATATCTGTCTGACTGCTCAGCTCACACAGCTTATAATTGTGGGGGAGACTGGGGAGCACTACTGCAGTGCCAGTTATAGGTTATAGCAGGAGCCAGGAGTACATAATATTATATTAAAATTAAACAGTGCACACTTTTGCTGCAGGAGTGCCACTGCCAGTGTGACTAGTGACCAGTGACCTGACCACCAGTATATAATATTAGTAGTATACTATCTCTTTATCAACCAGTCTATATTAGCAGCAGACACAGTACAGTGCGGTAGTTCACGGCTGTGGCTACCTCTGTGTCGGCACTCGGCAGCCCGTCCATAATTGTATATACCACCTAACCGTGGTTTTTTTTTCTTTCTTTATACATACATACTAGTTACGAGTATACTATCTCTTTATCAACCAGTCTATATATTAGCAGCAGACACAGTACAGTGCGGTAGTTCACGGCTGTGGCTACCTCTGTGTCGGCACTCCGCAGCCCGTCCATAATTGTATATACCAGTGACCTAACCGTGGTTTTTTTTTTTCTTTCTTTATACATACATACTAGTTACGAGTATACTATCTCTTTATCAACCAGTCTATATATTAGCAGCAGACACAGTACAGTGCGGTAGTTCACGGCTGTGGCTACCTCTGTGTCGGCACTCGGCAGCCCGTCCATAATTGTATATACCACCTAACCGTGGTTTTTTTTTCTTTCTTTATACATACATACTAGTTACGAGTATACTATCTCTTTATCAACCAGTCTATATATTAGCAGCAGACACAGTACAGTGCGGTAGTTCACGGCTGTGGCTACCTCTGTGTCGGCACTCGGCAGCCCGTCCATAATTGTATATACCAGTGACCTAACCGTGGTTTTTTTTTCTTTCTTTATACATACATACTAGTTACGAGTATACTATCTCTTTATCAACCAGTCTATATATTAGCAGCAGACACAGTACAGTGCGGTAGTTCACGGCTGTGGCTACCTCTGTGTCGGCACTCGGCAGCCCGTCCATAATTGTATATACCAGTGACCTAACCGTGGTTTTTTTTTCTTTCTTTATACATACATACTAGTTACGAGTATACTATCTCTTTATCAACCAGTCTATATATTAGCAGCAGACACAGTACAGTGCGGTAGTTCACGGCTGTGGCTACCTCTGTGTCGGCACTCGGCAGCCCGTCCATAATTGTATATACCAGTGACCTAACCGTGGTTTTTTTTTCTTTCTTTATACATACATACTAGTTACGAGTATACTATCTCTTTATCAACCAGTCTATATATTAGCAGCAGACACAGTACAGTGCGGTAGTTCACGGCTGTGGCTACCTCTGTGTCGGCACTCGGCAGCCCGTCCATAATTGTATATACCAGTGACCTAACCGTGGTTTTTTTTTCTTTCTTTATACATACATACTAGTTACGAGTATACTATCTCTTTATCAACCAGTCTATATATTAGCAGCAGACACAGTACAGTGCGGTAGTTCACGGCTGTGGCTACCTCTGTGTCGGCACTCGGCAGCCCGTCCATAATTGTATATACCACCTAACCGTGGTTTTTTTTTCTTTCTTTATACATACATACTAGTTACGAGTATACTATCTCTTTATCAACCAGTCTATATATTAGCAGCAGACACAGTACAGTGCGGTAGTTCACGGCTGTGGCTACCTCTGTGTCGGCACTCGGCAGCCCGTCCATAATTGTATACTAGTATCCAATCCATCCATCTCCATTGTTTACCTGAGGTGCCTTTTAGTTGTGCCTATTAAAATATGGAGAACAAAAATGTTGAGGTTCCAAAATTAGGGAAAGATCAAGATCCACTTCCACCTCGTGCTGAAGCTGCTGCCACTAGTCATGGCCGAGACGATGAAATGCCAGCAACGTCGTCTGCCAAGGCCGATGCCCAATGGCATAGTACAGAGCATGTCAAAACCAAAACACCAAATATCAGTAAAAAAAGGACTCCAAAACCTAAAATAAAATTGTCGGAGGAGAAGCGTAAACTTGCCAATATGCCATTTACCACACGGAGTGGCAAGGAACGGCTGAGGCCCTGGCCTATGTTCATGGCTAGTGGTTCAGCTTCACATGAGGATGGAAGCACTCAGCCTCTCGCTAGAAAACTGAAAAGACTCAAGCTGGCAAAAGCACCGCAAAGAACTGTGCGTTCTTTGAAATCCCAAATCCACAAGGAGAGTCCAATTGTGTCGGTTGCGATGCCTGACCTTCCCAACACTGGACGTGAAGAGCATGCGCCTTCCACCATTTGCACGCCCCCTGCAAGTGCTGGAAGGAGCACCCGCAGTCCAGTTCCTGATAGTCAGATTGAAGATGTCAGTGTTGAAGTACACCAGGATGAGGAGGATATGGGTGTTGCTGGCGCTGGGGAGGAAATTGACCAGGAGGATTCTGATGGTGAGGTGGTTTGTTTAAGTCAGGCACCCGGGGAGACACCTGTTGTCCGTGGGAGGAATATGGCCGTTGACATGCCAGGTGAAAATACCAAAAAAATCAGCTCTTCGGTGTGGAGGTATTTCACCAGAAATGCGGACAACAGGTGTCAAGCCGTGTGTTCCCTTTGTCAAGCTGTAATAAGTAGGGGTAAGGACGTTAACCACCTCGGAACATCCTCCCTTATACGTCACCTGCAGCGCATTCATAATAAATCAGTGACAAGTTCAAAAACTTTGGGTGACAGCGGAAGCAGTCCACTGACCAGTAAATCCCTTCCTCTTGTAACCAAGCTCACGCAAACCACCCCACCAACTCCCTCAGTGTCAATTTCCTCCTTCCCCAGGAATGCCAATAGTCCTGCAGGCCATGTCACTGGCAAGTCTGACGAGTCCTCTCCTGCCTGGGATTCCTCCGATGCATCCTTGCGTGTAACGCCTACTGCTGCTGGCGCTGCTGTTGTTGCCGCTGGGAGTCGATGGTCATCCCAGAGGGGAAGTCGTAAGCCCACTTGTACTACTTCCAGTAAGCAATTGACTGTTCAACAGTCCTTTGCGAGGAAGATGAAATATCACAGCAGTCATCCTACTGCAAAGCGGATAACTGAGTCCTTGACAACTATGTTGGTGTTAGACGTGCGTCCGGTATCCGCCGTTAGTTCACAGGGAACTAGACAATTTATTGAGGCAGTGTGCCCCCGTTACCAAATACCATCTAGGTTCCACTTCTCTAGGCAGGCGATACCGAGAATGTACACGGACGTCAGAAAAAGACTCACCAGTCTCCTAAAAAATGCAGTTGTACCCAATGTCCACTTAACCACGGACATGTGGACAAGTGGAGCAGGGCAGGGTCAGGACTATATGACTGTGACAGCCCACTGGGTAGATGTATGGACTCCCGCCGCAAGAACAGCAGCGGCTGCACCAGTAGCAGCATCTCGCAAACGCCAACTCTTTCCTAGGCAGGCTACGCTTTGTATCACCGCTTTCCAGAATACGCACACAGCTGAAAACCTCTTACGGCAACTGAGGAAGATCATCGCGGAATGGCTTACCCCAATTGGACTCTCCTGTGGATTTGTGGCATCGGACAACGCCAGCAATATTGTGTGTGCATTAAATATGGGCAAATTCCAGCACGTCCCATGTTTTGCACATACCTTGAATTTGGTGGTGCAGAATTTTTTTAAAAACGACAGGGGCGTGCAAGAGATGCTGTCGGTGGCCAGAAAAATTGCGGGACACTTTCGGCGTACAGGCACCACGTACAGAAGACTGGAGCACCACCAAAAACTACTGAACCTGCCCTGCCATCATCTGAAGCAAGAAGTGGTAACGAGGTGGAATTCAACCCTCTATATGCTTCAGAGGTTGGAGGAGCAGCAAAAGGCCATTCAAGCCTATACAATTGAGCACGATATAGGAGATGGAATGCACCTGTCTCAAGTGCAGTGGAGAATGATTTCAACGTTGTGCAAGGTTCTGATGCCCTTTGAACTTGCCACACGTGAAGTCAGTTCAGACACTGCCAGCCTGAGTCAGGTCATTCCCCTCATCAGGCTTTTGCAGAAGAAGCTGGAGGCATTGAAGAAGGAGCTAAAAGGGAGCGATTCCGCTAGGCATGTGGGACTTGTGGATGCAGCCCTTAATTCGCTTAACAAGGATTCACGGGTGGTCAATCTGTTGAAATCAGAGCACTACATTTTGGCCACCGTGCTCGATCCTAGATTTAAAGCCTACCTTGGATCTCTCTTTCCGGCAGACACAGGTCTGCTGGGGTTGAAAGACCTGCTGGTGACAAAATTGTCAAGTCAAGCGGAACGCGACCTGTCAACATCTCCTCCTTCACATTCTCCCGCAACTGGGGGTGCGAGGAAAAGGCTCAGAATTCCGAGCCCACCCGCTGGCGGTGATGCAGGGCAGTCTGGAGCGACTGCTGATGCTGACATCTGGTCCGGACTGAAGGACCTGACAACGATTACGGACATGTCGTCTACTGTCACTGCATATGATTCTCTCAACATTGATAGAATGGTGGAGGATTATATGAGTGACCGCATCCAAGTAGGCACGTCACACAGTCCGTACTTATACTGGCAGGAAAAAGAGTCAATTTGGAGGCCCTTGCACAAACTGGCTTTATTCTACCTAAGTTGCCCTCCCACAAGTGTGTACTCCGAAAGAGTGTTTAGTACCGCCGCTCACCTTGTCAACAATCGGCGTACGAGGTTACATCCAGAAAATGTGGAGAAGATGATGTTCATTAAAATGAATTATAATCAATTCCTCCGCGGAGACATTGACCAGCAGCAATTGCCTCCACAAAGTACACAGGGAGCTGAGATGGTGGATTCCAGTGGGGACGAATTGATAATCTGTGAGGAGGGGGATGTACACGGTGATATATCGGAGGGTGAAGATGAGGTGGACATCTTGCCTCTGTAGAGCCAGTTTGTGCAAGGAGAGATTAATTGCTTCTTTTTTGGGGGGGGTCCAAACCAACCCGTCATATCAGTCACAGTCGTGTGGCAGACCCTGTCACTGAAATGATGGGTTGGTTAAAGTGTGCATGTCCTGTTTTGTTTATACAACATAAGGGTGGGTGGGAGGGCCCAAGGATAATTCCATCTTGCACCTCTTTTTTCTTTTCTTTTTCTTTGCATCATGTGCTGATTGGGGAGGGTTTTTTGGAAGGGACATCCTGCGTGACACTGCAGTGCCACTCCTAGATGGGCCCGGTGTTTGTGTCGGCCACTAGGGTCGCTAATCTTACTCACACAGCTACCTCATTGCGCCTCTTTTTTTCTTTGCGTCATGTGCTGTTTGGGGAGGGTTTTTTGGAAGGGACATCCTGCGTGACACTGCAGTGCCACTCCTAGATGTGCCCGGTGTTTGTGTCGGCCACTAGGGTCGCTAATCTTACTCACACAGCTACCTCATTGCGCCTCTTTTTTTCTTTGCGTCATGTGCTGTTTGGGGAGGGTTTTTTGGAAGGGACATCCTGCGTGACACTGCAGTGCCACTCCTAGATGGGCCCGGTGTTTGTGTCGGCCACTAGGGTCGCTAATCTTACTCACACAGTCAGCTACCTCATTGCGCCTCTTTTTTTCTTTGCGTCATGTGCTGTTTGGGGAGGGTTTTTTGGAAGGGCCATCCTGCGTGACACTGCAGTGCCACTCCTAGATGGGCCCGGTGTTTGTGTCGGCCACTAGGGTCGCTAATCTTACTCACACAGCTACCTCATTGCGCCTCTTTTTTTCTTTGCGTCATGTGCTGTTTGGGGAGGGTTTTTTGGAAGGGCCATCCTGCGTGACACTGCAGTGCCACTCCTAGATGGGCCCGGTGTTTGTGTCGGCCACTAGGGTCGCTAATCTTACTCACACAGCTACCTCATTGCGCCTCTTTTTTTCTTTGCGTCATGTGCTGTTTGGGGAGGGTTTTTTGGAAGGGACATCCTGCGTGACACTGCAGTGCCACTCCTAGATGGGCCCGGTGTTTGTGTCGGCCACTAGGGTCGCTTATCTTACTCACACAGCGACCTCGGTGCAAATTTTAGGACTAAAAATAATATTGTAAGGTGTGAGGTATTCAGAATAGACTGAAAATGAGTGTAAATTATGGTTTTTGAGGTTAATAATACTTTGGGATCAAAATGACCCCCAAATTCTATGATTTAAGCTGTTTTTTAGTGTTTTTGGAAAAAAACACCCGAATCCAAAACACACCCGAATCCGACAAAAAAAATTCGGTGAGGTTTTGCCAAAACGCGTTCGAACCCAAAACACGGCCGCGGAACCGAACCCAAAACCAAAACACAAAACCCGAAAAATTTCAGGCGCTCATCTCTAGAAGCAAGCTGTATCCAAGGACGCAGTAACGGATCATCTGCGACACATTTAGCTGGCTGCATGTCCCATGCAAACCAGATGCCACGAGTTACTAAAAAGCCAGGAAACCTCCATCCTTGGATGGAGATCCTGACTTTCTCCTTCCTCTGCCACAGTGGCAACACACCTCCATTTGGAGAAACCCCTTCGCACCCCCAAACAGCATCAGACTGTAGTGTGGCTGACAGCACAGTCTGGGTCCAGTGCATGCGTAAAGTACCAACCGCATCTGAATGAGGCCCTATGTCTGAACTTGCTACTAGTTTATCATGTTCTGATTTGCACTATCCATTGGTGTTGAGAGGGGACTATACATTGTAAGTGGAGTGCTTGCAAGCTCCTTGTCAGAACAGATTTGTGATGCAATTAAATATTTCAGTGCAAGTTGTGCATTGACGTTATTTCTTATGAGCTAACTCTTATGGGGAGAATCTGTTCTTGATCTGAACACACCAAACTATCATAGGGGCCTCCTAGATGATTACTTTATAGAACAGTCCTAGCTAAATGACTGGCTATATTACATGCAGTATCTCTAGCAAGTTGAACAAAAGACTGAAAATTACAAAATGTCAGTTTTGCACTTTACTGTGATAACATCCTGATGAGACATGAGGTCACCAGCCAACACTAGCTGAAACATGTCAGCTATTGGGCTTGATTGTAGAATAACCAAGTGGAGCACTTTCATAGCCCAATACTGGTGCACAGGGGTGTGTTGGGAACTGAAATTGGCCCTGAAAAAAATATTGTAGAAGTTATTTATTTATTACCAGTTATTTATATAGTGCACACATATTCCGCAGCACTGTCCAGAGAATATTTGCCCATTCACATCAGTCCCTGCCCCAGTGGAGCTTACAATCTATATTCCCTATCACATGTACACACAGACATTCATGCTAGGGTTAATTTTGTTGGGAGCCAATTAACCTACCAGTAACTTTTTGGATTGTGGGAGGAAACCGGAGCACCTGGAGGAAACCCACGCAAGTACGGGGAGAATATACAAACTCCACACCGTTAGTGCCATGGTGGGAATCGAACCCATGACCTTAGTGCTGTGAGACAGTAATGCTAACCATTACACCATCCGTGTCCTTACATAGGCAGCACCAGAGATAGAGGCGTAGCCAGAACTTTGTGGGCCCTGTAGAAATATTTTGAAGGGACCCCTACCCAATTTCTTCTATAGAGACACCTCACCGCAGCAGTTGCTAATTTTATTCCCCATAATAGTGCCCTAATTCATTTTCTGTACCATAGTAGCGCTCTAGTTTACATTAGGGCACATTGTAGAGATGCCAGTACACATTATGCCACACAGTATCAGCTCACATTATGACATACAGTGTCTCCAGTTCATATTGTTCCACATTTCAGGGCCCCAGTTCATATTATGCAACATTATAATTCCCCTCCAGTTCATTTTATACCACGTTACAATGAACAGGTCCAGGGGCATAACTAGATAGATTGTAGGCTCCAAGGCAATTATTTGTAAGTGCTCCTATGTACTACCCAATGATGAAAAAATGTATATAACACATGTAACTTTGACAAGTAAAAGGGGCCCCTCTAAGCCCTGGGCCCCAAAGCAGCTACACTGCCAGCACCTATGGTAGCTACACCCTTGACCAGAGATATACCACCAGCAGCCTTGACCAGCAGCACCACCCCTCAACAAACAAAACAGGTCCTACATGCACATTGACCCACCAGGAATATTCCCTGTGAGCCCTATGGCCAATCGGCCCATGCTGGTACATTGGCAGTGGTTGCTCATCGCTTATAATTTTGCTCTCAAATGCTGGATTGATTCAGCGGTTTGAAGGATTAAACCTTGCATCACCGGTTTGTAGCAGTATCAGCTAAACACATGAAAAGCAGACTGAAAGGTTGTGTGAGATTACACAACCTGGACTATAACTACATGGGGCACAATAAACATACTGTAAATTATACTGGCAATGATTTCTACATTTCAGGGGTGAAGATGATTGATTTGTCCACCTGTCGTGGTATATGCTACAGAAGTTTTTCACATGTCCACGGCACTACAGGTGTTCAAATGAGGGAGTGGGGTGAATTGTTTTACCTGGGGGGAGGGGGGAGCGTGTCCCTGTGCTGCGATGTGCTCACAGCTATTATTGAGAGTGCTGTCACTGACGTCTTGTTATCGCTGATACCCACAATTTCAACTTACACATTTCAAAGCAAGATGTCCATTTTTAATTGTGGTCTTATTTATTGAATCACCCAAAAAATAACCTCTTGGCTGCAAAAAATTTGAGATTTCAAAGCTATGAATGTTTGGGAAAATTACCAGCCACCTTCAGTATTTGTAGCACCTCACATCTGTTGCTCTTATTTAACATTGAGAAAATTTCTTACCAAATTCTGAATCTCTTTGGATGGAATTTGCTTCTCCAAGATCTTTGCTTTAGAGAATAAACAGACTCTGATACTAGAACAAGTGGATCAGTGGCGTAACTAGAAATTTTTCTCCACCAAGCCAAAAAATCCTTCGCCCCTCCCCCCCCCATACCCCCCGTAATTGGCACTAGCAAAGGTAGAAAAATGCGCGCGCGCCTGCAAAGAGGGTGTGTGGCTTTGTCAAAATGGGCGTGGCTTTGCGTGGAGGGCGTGGCATTGCAGGAAAAGACTACCTTATACCCCAGTTTTGCAACCTGCACGCCCAGACGTTGGCCACCACAGGAAAGAAAAATAATCCTGATTCCTGCCCCTTACATTATTTGTCATTTTTCCTCCTTATAGTAATGCCCAGCATACATTATTCCATATACTGCAATGGCCCTTAGACATTATTCCACACACAATCAGTGATCGCGCTGAGCCAAAAAAAAAGTGGGCCCCAGGGACCCTTCACTTTTAAAAATTGGGGTCCTACCGGTCTTTTTCTGGGTCCCATCGGAATTAAGGTTCTTATTAATTTTAATCTTGTTTGGACACTACAAAAGTGTTGCAAGATGGGGGGGATGGGGTGACAATGCTGCTGGGCTGTGTAGCATGCAGGACACCCTGCACCAGAGCTGTAACTAGACATTTTGGTGCCCTTAGGCAGAAAGTGAATTGGTGTTAGACCACTTAGACCATAAAGAACAGGTAGTGCGCGCCGTAGGCGCGTTGCAAAAATTTAGGGGTGTGGCTTCATAGGGAAGGGGCGTGACCACATAATAGTGTCAATTCACATTACACCACACAGTAGTGGCGCTTATACACATCGCACCAGGTAGAACCTCCTATGCACACTGATCCAGGTAGATCACGTCATACACTTTGCTCCAGGTACAGCACGTCATACACTTTGCACCAGGTACAGCACATCATACACTTTGCACCAGGCACAGCACGTCATACACTTTGCACCAGGTACAGCACGTGATACACTTTGCACCAGGTACAGCACGTCATACACTTTGCACCAGGTACAGCACGTTATCATACACATTGCC
Organism: Pseudophryne corroboree; assembly: GCF_028390025.1. NCBI lineage: Eukaryota > Metazoa > Chordata > Amphibia > Anura > Myobatrachidae > Pseudophryne > Pseudophryne corroboree. The sequence continues at coordinate 103,898,767 of NC_086445.1, read as the reverse complement.
GCTAGGTAGAGCACGTTATCATACACAGTGCGCCAGGTAGAACACGTTATACACACTGCGCCAGGTAGAGCACGTTATCATACACATTGCGCCAGGTAGAGCATGTTATCATACACATTGCCGCTAGGTAGAGCAAGTTATCATACACATTGCCGCTAGGTAGAGCAAGTTATCATACACATTGTACACATTGCCGCTAGGTAGAGCAAGTTATCATACACATTGCGTCAGGTAGAACACGTTATTATACACAATGCGCCTGGTAGAGCACGTTATTATACACAATGCGCCTGGTAGAGCACGTTATCATACACATTGCGCCAGGTAGAACACGTTATCATACACATTGTGCCAGGTAGAACACGTTATCATACACATTGTGCCAGGTAGAGCACGTTATCATACACATTGCGCCAGGTAGAACACGTTATCATACACATTGTGCCAGGTAGAACACGTTATCATACACATTGTGCCAGGTAGAGCACGTTATTATACACAATGCGCCTGGTAGAGCACTGAGGCACATTGCAGTAACCACTCACTTATCCCCTCCAGTTGCACGAAGGGGCCATTTGACACAAGTGGCTCCGCCCCCAGCAGCAACTCACTGACACTCACCATTTTTTCTGACAGCACAGTGCAGTGAGTGCACTGGCACAAGTAGCCAGCCTGCGCCTGTAGTAGCCGCAGCCTGGAGGAGCTCTATGTGAAATCGCAAGCAGAGGCTGTTCTCTGGCAAGAAGGAGCTCGTCCAATCGCTTCCCCTGACGGGCTGGCCACTGCTAAATATACCGATAATCAGTTCCAACTGTGTCAAAGTAGTGGAGCCCCAGGTGCAATGGGAAAGTCAGTGTCACTGCACAGTTGTACTGATTAATTACTGGTATATTTAGCAGTGGCCAGCCCGTCAGGGGAAGCGATCGGAGGAGCTCCTTCTTGCCAGCCTCTGCTTGCGATTTCACAGATAGCTCCTTCATGCTGCGGCGCCGACTGGCTACTTGTGCCAGTGCACTCACTGCACTGTGCTGTCAGAAAAATGGTGTCAGTGAGGCCCTGACACTCTGAGCGGCCTCACATTGCACACACGGAGCTTGCAGCCCCCGGACATCCCGCATCTGCACCAGCTACTCCAGGTGAAGCGGGGCGATGCAGCACTGTCTACTGCTTACCTACAGCGGGAGCTGCGCAGCCCGGGCGGCTCCTGCTGGAAGGTAGTTGTCGGGTCTCGGTGGGGCGTTGAGCGGGTCCCGGGTAGGGGGGGTGGCGGCGGGCAGATCCGGAGCTGTACTCCCAGTCGCATAGGAGGGTGCTGGCGGCAGAGCGGCAGTGGAGCCGGATGAGCGGGACCAGTCTGTCAGCCCTGCAGCACATATTCATGTGCTGGCGGGGAACAGGATTCAAAGCCGGAGATGCTGCAGGCTGTGATTGGATGGAGACTACAGGAGGTGATTGGCCGAGGAAACAGCCAGTCACCTCCTGCATTCCGCTGACAGGCTTAACACATGCAAACACATATTCAGATGAGCGCGTCCTGTGGGACCCGCTCATCTTCTAAATGTGAGTCCCGGGCGGCTGTTTCTGGGTAAAATACGCGCCATAGTGCGTTTTTGCGATCACTGACAATAATGCACATGACACAATATGCACACACCGTAATGCCCCAGACACATTATGCCACACACCGTAATGCCCCCGACGCATTATGCCACACACCGTAATGCCTGTGACACATTATGACAGGAATCGCAATGCCCGTTATACATTATGCTACACACTGCAATGCCCCTGATACATTATAGCACATACAATGTCTGTGACACAGTATGACACACACCACAATGATCCTGAGACATTATACCACATACCACAATACCCGTGATATAGTATACAACACACCGTAATGCCTGATACATTATGACACACACTACAATGTCCGTGATACATTATGTCACACACCGTAATGCCCATTACACATTAAGTTCTACAGTAAGGCTTCTAATTACTTTTAAAATACCTGCTCGTTGCCAGGTGTTTCATGCTCTTGGTTCCATGCACGGTGCCCGGGGTTTTCATGCTCAGAGTGTCATGCTCGTTACCAGGGGTTCATGCACTGGGTATCATGCTCGTTGCTAGGGGGTAGTGCTTGTTGCTAGGGCCATGCTCCCAGTGCCACATATGCCCCCAGTGCCAGATATTCCCCCACAGTGCCAGGTATATGCCCCTAGTGCCAGATATTCCCCCCACAGTGCCAGGTACATGCCCCCAGTGCCACATATACCCCCCCCCCAGTGCCACATATGCCCCCTCAGTGCCTGCTCCCACCAGTGCCAAATATTCCCCCACAGTGCCACATATGCCCCGTCAGTGCCTGCTCCCCCCAGTGCCAAATATTCCCCCACAGTGCCAGGTATATGCCCCCAGTGCCAGATATTCCCCCACAGTGCCAGGTATATGCCTCCAGTGCCAGATCTTCCCCCCACAGTGCCAGGTATATGCCCCCAGTGCCAGATCTTCCCCCCACAGTGCCAGGTATATGCCCCCAGTGCCAGATCTGCCCCCACAGTGCCAGGTATATGCCCCCAGTGCCAGATCTGCCCCCACAGTGCCAGGTATATGCCCCCAGTGCCAGATCCTCCCCCCACAGTGCCAGGTATATGCCCCAAGTGCCAGATCTGCCCCCACAGTGCCAGGTATATGCCCCCAGTGCCAGATCTTCCCCCACAGTGCCAGGTATATGCCCCCAGTGCCAGATCTGCCCCCACAGTGCCAGGTATATGCCCCCAGTGCCAGATCTGCCCCCACAGTGCCAGGTATATGCCCCCAGTGCCAGATCTTCCCCCCACAGTGCCAGGTATATGCCCCCCCAGTGCCAGGTATATGCCCCCAGTGCCAGATCTGACCCCACAGTGCCAGGTATATGCCACCAGTGCCAGATCTGCCCCCACAGTGCCAGGTATATGCCCCCAGTGCCAGATCTTCCCCCCACAGTGCCAGGTATATGCCCCAAGTGCCAGATCTGCCCCCACAGTGCCAGGTATATGCCCCCAGTGCCAGATCTTCCCCCCACAGTGCCAGGTATATGCCCCCAGTGCCAGATCTGCCCCCACAGTGCCAGGTATATGCCCCCAGTGCCAGATCTGCCCCCACAGTGCCAGGTATATGCCCCCAGTGCCAGATCTTCCCCCCACAGTGCCAGGTATATGCCCCCAGTGCCAGGTATATGCCCCCAGTGCCAGATCTAACCCCACAGTGCCAGGTATATGCCCCCAGTGCCAGATCTTTCCCCCACAGTGCCAGGTATATGCCCCCAGTGCCAGATCTTCCCCCCACAGTGCCAGGTATATGCCCCCAGTGCCAGATCTGCCCCCACAGTGCCAGGTATATGCCCCCAGTGCCAGATCTGCCCCCACAGTGCCAGGTATATGCCCCAAGTGCCCCCTCCCCCCCCCCCCCCTTCAGGGGTTGGAGGGACACGGAGCGCATCGCGCGTCTCTCCTGTGTCCCTCCCTGGCTCTCCCCCGGCTGGTCTAATAAAGGAAGTGCCGGTTCGTGAGCATATCAGAGCTCACGAACGGCACTTCCTTAGACCGGCTGGGGGAAAGCCAGGAGGGACACAGGAGAGACGCGCGATGCGCTCCGTGTCCCTCCAACACAGCAGGGAGGGAGAGACCGCAGATTGACATGCGGATGCTCGTCCGCATGTCAATCTGTTCTAAGTCAGTGGCGCCCCCGCAGCCCCTCGCCCCCAAGCCACCGCGAGGACTGCGGGGGCAGTAGTTACGCCACTGAAGTGGATGTAGAACTATGGCAGATGTTGTGATGAAAAAAGGTAAAAATATCAACATAACCATACACTCTCCAGTACCATACAGTACCTGAACAATTGGGCTAAACACTGCAAAAGCACAGCCTACTATAATACCTGAACAAAACATCTGGAGTAGCATGATGCTTAGTAAAAGTGGAAGGACACTCCCAAAGTTACAGAAGAGTCTGAAGAACATGACCTGTAGAGTGAGATTAACATCAACACTAAGCAGCAAGGGCTCAGGAAAACTGAGCTCTACATCAGATTATCTACAGTGGTTGTCGCATTGGAATTAGTTGCCCCAAGAGTAGGAATGGCTTTGAGATAGAATATTTTAAGTTGGAGGATGAGCGACTCCGGGTTGGGTATACGTGACTATACCAATGCCGGAATCCCAACTTGCAGATGGCCGTCGGGGGTGGGGGTGAGTGGAGCGAAGCCCCTAGCAGGCTCGGCGGTTATATTCCCACTCTATGGGTGTCACAGAATAGTCACTGTTAGTCCGCACACCAACTGTCGGGACCGTAAGGGGTTGGGATTCTGGTGGCGGTATTGTGTCTGGAGGTCTCCTGACCGCCAGTCACGTAACTGCCTCCCGTGACTCCAATTACTAAGGAGATAAACTTCCATCACAAAGAGGAATGTAAAATGAGCTGACAAAGTGTCTTGCTTGTCTGCTAGAGGATATCATACATGCAGATGTATGAAGTAAAAGAGACATCATAATCAGAGAGAGTATTTGAATCTACTAGAGTTTGGATTACAGTGGGATGTACTTGTTAGATGATATTAAACTGCACATCTTGGAGAAGATAAAAATTGCCATTGGACAAGAAAAATGGGCCTTCCAACAAAATCTGATCATTCTAGAGTTGGAATGCTATACATCACAGATTTCCCAGAAATTGTACCTGTTTCTGTTTAGGTCTCCGTTTAGGTCTCCTGAAAATAGTTCTTGGAATGCCCATATGTCCTGGAATTCATAGCAGACAGTGGTAGCAGCACAGTGTGTGGACAGAAGACAGCGAGCAGCCCAGCAATCTGTATCTGACACGCACTGCATCTGACCCACACTGCAACCTACATTATTTCTGACCCACACTGTATCCGACCTGCACTGTATCTAGCCCACACTGTGTGTCCAGCACTGTAACCTACTCAATATCTGTGTGTACCAAGGTATTCTGCACTGTACCCTGCACAGTATCCGCAGGTACAGAATGCTGTTTTTATTTTTGGGGACATTTTGGGGACCTGCTGGATGAAGGAGACACCGGTTCCTTAGCTGGAATAAGGAGCTGGCACTGATCACTTGACTCTTGGGTTGGCACAACTAACTACACTTGCTATTTGCTGATGCCGGCTGCCACATATTAAACGTAGAAACATAAAATTTGACAGAAGATAAGAACCACTTGGCCCATCTAATGTGCCACTTTTTTTAACCATATTGATACCTCAAACCATATTTGATCTTTATTTCTTTGTATGGATATCCTTATGTCTATCTCATGCATGTTTAAATTGCTCTACTGTCTTAGCCTCTACCACCTCTGCTGGGAGGCTATTCCACTTGTCCACTACTTTTTCTGTGAAGTAATTTTTCCTCAGATTTCCCCTGAACCTACCTCCCTCCAATTTCAGTGCATGTCCTCGTGTTCTATCACTTCTCTTCCTTTGAAAAATGTCTCTCTCCGGTATCTTGTTAAAACTCTTGATATATTTGAAAGTTTCTATCATGCTCCCCCTTTCACTTCTCTGCTCCAAACTATACATGTTAAGATCCATTTTAGTTGCCCTTATTTGTACGGTCTCTAATGTATTAATAATCTTCTAAAGATATGGCCTCCAGAATTTACAACAGTATTCTAGATGAGGCCATACCAATGGCCAATACAGGGGCATTATTACTTATTTCTTTCTGCTGCTGATTCCTCTCCCTATACAACCAAGCATCTGACTAGCCTTCCTCATTGTTTTGTTATATTGCTTCCCTGCCTTTAAGGCACCTGAAATAGTAATTGCTACTGTAGCTCTTTTACCTCCTCAGTAGTTTCCAATTTAGTGCCATTAATATTATATTTAGCCTTTGGATTTTTGAGACCATGGCCAATATTTACTAATATTCGTGTTTGAGTTGGTTTGTGTAGTGTTTAAACTCGTTTTGTATCGGGTGCATTTTCATGCAACTTTTTGAATCCATATATACGCAAAGTTACGAAGCAGTCGACTTTATGGTTTTCGTGTTTTCCGATGTCGATGCCAGTCATTTTTTTTTTGGCACATTTTACGGCCGTCATTGTTGTTTGCGTACGTGTTTTTGTTGTATTTGCTGGGTTTTTTCCTAGGTTAAACGCGGCAGGGTTTTTTTTCCCCGCGGTCGCATTTTCACTTTCAGTTTCAATTTTCATCCCCGTTCGTGATTGGTTGTGTTTCAGATGGTAGGAGTGTCTGTGCGCAACCATATAAATACTAGAGATGAGCGCCTGAAATTTTTCGGGTTTTGTGTTTTGGTTTTGGGTTCGGTTCCGCGGCCGTGTTTTGGGTTCGAACGCGTTTTGGCAAAACCTCACCGAATTTTTTTTGTCGGATTCGGGTGTGTTTTGGATTCGGGTGTTTTTTTCCAAAAACACTAAAAAACAGCTTAAATCATAGAATTTGGGGGTCATTTTGATCCCAAAGTATTATTAACCTCAAAAACCATAATTTACACTCATTTTCAGTCTATTCTGAATACCTCACACCTCACAATATTATTTTTAGTCCTAAAATTTGCCCCGAGGTCGCTGTGTGAGTAAGATAAGCGACCCTAGTGGCCGACACAAACACCGGGCCCATCTAGGAGTGGCACTGCAGTGTCACGCAGGATGTCCCTTCCAAAAAACCCTCCCCAAACAGCACATGACGCAAAGAAAAAAAGAGGCGCAATGAGGTAGCTGTGTGAGTAAGATTAGCGACCCTAGTGGCCGACACAAACACCGGGCCCATCTAGGAGTGGCACTGCAGTGTCACGCAGGATGGCCCTTCCAAAAAACCCTCCCCAAACAGCACATGACGCAAAGAAAAAAAGAGGCGCAATGAGGTAGCTGTGTGAGTAAGATTAGCGACCCTAGTGGCCGACACAAACACCGGGCCCATCTAGGAGTGGCACTGCAGTGTCACGCAGGATGGCCCTTCCAAAAAACCCTCCCCAAACAGCACATGACGCGAAGAAAAAAAGAGGCGCAATGAGGTAGCTGACTGTGTGAGTAAGATTAGCGACCCTAGTGGCCGACACAAACACCGGGCCCATCTAGGAGTGGCACTGCAGTGTCACGCAGGATGTCCCTTCCAAAAAACCCTCCCCAAACAGCACATGACGCAAAGAAAAAAAGAGGCGCAATGAGGTAGCTGTGTGAGTAAGATTAGCGACCCTAGTGGCCGACACAAACACCGGGCCCATCTAGGAGTGGCACTGCAGTGTCACGCAGGATGGCCCTTCCAAAAAACCCTCCCCAAACAGCACATGACGCAAAGAAAAAAAGAGGCGCAATGAGGTAGCTGTGTGAGTAAGATTAGCGACCCTAGTGGCCGACACAAACACCGGGCACATCTAGGAGTGGCACTGCAGTGTCACGCAGGATGTCCCTTCCAAAAAACCCTCCCCAAACAGCACATGACGCAAAGAAAAAAAGAGGCGCAATGAGGTAGCTGACTGTGTGAGTAAGATTAGCGACCCTAGTGGCCGACACAAACACCGGGCCCATCTAGGAGTGGCACTGCAGTGTCACGCAGGATGTCCCTTCCAAAAAACCCTCCCCAAACAGCACATGACGCAAAGAAAAAAAGAGGCGCAATGAGGTAGCTGACTGTGTGAGTAAGATTAGCGACCCTAGTGGCCGACACAAACACCGGGCCCATCTAGGAGTGGCACTGCAGTGTCACGCAGGATGTCCCTTCCAAAAAACCCTCCCCAAACAGCACATGACGCAAAGAAAAAAAGAGGCGCAATGAGGTAGCTGACTGTGTGAGTAAGATTAGCGACCCTAGTGGCCGACACAAACACCGGGCCCATCTAGGAGTGGCACTGCAGTGTCACGCAGGATGTCCCTTCCAAAAAACCCTCCCCAATCAGCACATGATGCAAAGAAAAAGAAAAGAAAAAAGAGGTGCAAGATGGAATTGTCCTTGGGCCCTCCCACCCACCCTTATGTTGTATAAACAAAACAGGACATGCACACTTTAACCAACCCATCATTTCAGTGACAGGGTCTGCCACACGACTGTGACTGATATGACGGGTTGGTTTGGACCCCCCCCAAAAAAGAAGCAATTAATCTCTCCTTGCACAAACTGGCTCTACAGAGGCAAGATGTCCACCTCATCTTCACCCTCCGATATATCACCGTGTACATCCCCCTCCTCACAGATTATCAATTCGTCCCCACTGGAATCCACCATCTCAGCTCCCTGTGTACTTTGTGGAGGCAATTGCTGCTGGTCAATGTCTCCGCGGAGGAATTGATTATAATTCATTTTAATGAACATCATCTTCTCCACATTTTCTGGATGTAACCTCGTACGCCGATTGCTGACAAGGTGAGCGGCGGCACTAAACACTCTTTCGGAGTACACACTTGTGGGAGGGCAACTTAGGTAGAATAAAGCCAGTTTGTGCAAGGGCCTCCAAATTGCCTCTTTTTCCTGCCAGTATAAGTACGGACTGTGTGACGTGCCTACTTGGATGCGGTCACTCATATAATCCTCCACCATTCTATCAATGTTGAGAGAATCATATGCAGTGACAGTAGACGACATGTCCGTAATCGTTGTCAGGTCCTTCAGTCCGGACCAGATGTCAGCATCAGCAGTCGCTCCAGACTGCCCTGCATCACCGCCAGCGGGTGGGCTCGGAATTCTGAGCCTTTTCCTCGCACCCCCAGTTGCGGGAGAATGTGAAGGAGGAGATGTTGACAGGTCGCGTTCCGCTTGACTTGACAATTTTGTCACCAGCAGGTCTTTCAACCCCAGCAGACCTGTGTCTGCCGGAAAGAGAGATCCAAGGTAGGCTTTAAATCTAGGATCGAGCACGGTGGCCAAAATGTAGTGCTCTAATTTCAACAGATTGACCACCCGTGAATCCTTGTTAAGCGAATTAAGGGCTGCATCCACAAGTCCCACATGCCTAGCGGAATCGCTCCCTTTTAGCTCCTTCTTCAATGCCTCCAGCTTCTTCTGCAAAAGCCTGATGAGGGGAATGACCTGACTCAGGCTGGCAGTGTCTGAACTGACTTCACGTGTGGCAAGTTCAAAGGGCATCAGAACCTTGCACAACGTTGAAATCATTCTCCACTGCACTTGAGACAGGTGCATTCCACCTACTATATCGTGCTCAATTGTATAGGCTTGAATGGCCTTTTGCTGCTCCTCCAACCTCTGAAGCATATAGAGGGTTGAATTCCACCTCGTTACCACTTCTTGCTTCAGATGATGGCAGGGCAGGTTCAGTAGTTTTTGGTGGTGCTCCAGTCTTCTGTACGTGGTGCCTGTACGCCGAAAGTGTCCCGCAATTTTTCTGGCCACCGACAGCATCTCTTGCACGCCCCTGTCGTTTTTTAAAAAATTCTGCACCACCAAATTCAAGGTATGTGCAAAACATGGGACGTGCTGGAATTTGCCCATATTTAATGCACACACAATATTGCTGGCGTTGTCCGATGCCACAAATCCACAGGAGAGTCCAATTGGGGTAAGCCATTCCGCGATGATCTTCCTCAGTTGCCGTAAGAGGTTTTCAGCTGTGTGCGTATTCTGGAAAGCGGTGATACAAAGCGTAGCCTGCCTAGGAAAGAGTTGGCGTTTGCGAGATGCTGCTACTGGTGCCGCCGCTGCTGTTCTTGCGGCGGGAGTCCATACATCTACCCAGTGGGCTGTCACAGTCATATAGTCCTGACCCTGCCCTGCTCCACTTGTCCACATGTCCGTGGTTAAGTGGACATTGGGTACAACTGCATTTTTTAGGACACTGGTGAGTCTTTTTCTGACGTCCGTGTACATTCTCGGTATCGCCTGCCTAGAGAAGTGGAACCTAGATGGTATTTGGTAACGGGGGCACACTGCCTCAATAAATTGTCTAGTTCCCTGTGAACTAACGGCGGATACCGGACGCACGTCTAACACCAACATAGTTGTCAAGGACTCAGTTATCCGCTTTGCAGTAGGATGACTGCTGTGATATTTCATCTTCCTCGCAAAGGACTGTTGAACAGTCAATTGCTTACTGGAAGTAGTACAAGTGGGCTTACGACTTCCCCTCTGGGATGACCATCGACTCCCAGCGGCAACAACAGCAGCGCCAGCAGCAGTAGGCGTTACACGCAAGGATGCATCGGAGGAATCCCAGGCAGGAGAGGACTCGTCAGAATTGCCAGTGACATGGCCTGCAGGACTATTGGCATTCCTGGGGAAGGAGGAAATTGACACTGAGGGAGTTGGTGGGGTGGTTTGCGTGAGCTTGGTTACAAGAGGAAGGGATTTACTGGTCAGTGGACTGCTTCCGCTGTCACCCAAAGTTTTTGAACTTGTCACTGACTTATTATGAATGCGCTGCAGGTGACGTATAAGGGAGGATGTTCCGAGGTGGTTAACGTCCTTACCCCTACTTATTACAGCTTGACAAAGGGAACACACGGCTTGACACCTGTTGTCCGCATTTCTGGTGAAATACCTCCACACCGAAGAGCTGATTTTTTTGGTATTTTCACCTGGCATGTCAACGGCCATATTCCTCCCACGGACAACAGGTGTCTCCCCGGGTGCCTGACTTAAACAAACCACCTCACCATCAGAATCCTCCTGGTCAATTTCCTCCCCAGCGCCAGCAACACCCATATCCTCCTCATCCTGGTGTACTTCAACACTGACATCTTCAATCTGACTATCAGGAACTGGACTGCGGGTGCTCCTTCCAGCACTTGCAGGGGGCGTGCAAATGGTGGAAGGCGCATGCTCTTCACGTCCAGTGTTGGGAAGGTCAGGCATCGCAACCGACACAATTGGACTCTCCTTGTGGATTTGGGATTTCAAAGAACGCACAGTTCTTTGCGGTGCTTTTGCCAGCTTGAGTCTTTTCAGTTTTCTAGCGAGAGGCTGAGTGCTTCCATCCTCATGTGAAGCTGAACCACTAGCCATGAACATAGGCCAGGGCCTCAGCCGTTCCTTGCCACTCCGTGTGGTAAATGGCATATTGGCAAGTTTACGCTTCTCCTCCGACAATTTTATTTTAGGTTTTGGAGTCCTTTTTTTACTGATATTTGGTGTTTTGGTTTTGACATGCTCTGTACTATGCCATTGGGCATCGGCCTTGGCAGACGACGTTGCTGGCATTTCATCGTCTCGGCCATGACTAGTGGCAGCAGCTTCAGCACGAGGTGGAAGTGGATCTTGATCTTTCCCTAATTTTGGAACCTCAACATTTTTGTTCTCCATATTTTAATAGGCACAACTAAAAGGCACCTCAGGTAAACAATGGAGATGGATGGATTGGATACTAGTATACAATTATGGACGGGCTGCCGAGTGCCGACACAGAGGTAGCCACAGCCGTGAACTACCGCACTGTACTGTGTCTGCTGCTAATATATAGACTGGTTGATAAAGAGATAGTATACTCGTAACTAGTATGTATGTATAAAGAAAGAAAAAAAACCACGGTTAGGTGGTATATACAATTATGGACGGGCTGCCGAGTGCCGACACAGAGGTAGCCACAGCCGTGAACTACCGCACTGTACTGTGTCTGCTGCTAATATATAGACTGGTTGATAAAGAGATAGTATACTCGTAACTAGTATGTATGTATAAAGAAAGAAAAAAAAACCACGGTTAGGTGGTATATACAATTATGGACGGGCTGCCGAGTGCCGACACAGAGGTAGCCACAGCCGTGAACTACCGCACTGTACTGTGTCTGCTGCTAATATATAGACTGGTTGATAAAGAGATAGTATACTCGTAACTAGTATGTATGTATAAAGAAAGAAAAAAAAACCACGGTTAGGTGGTATATACAATTATGGACGGGCTGCCGAGTGCCGACACAGAGGTAGCCACAGCCGTGAACTACCGCACTGTACTGTGTCTGCTGCTAATATATAGACTGGTTGATAAAGAGATAGTATACTCGTAACTAGTATGTATGTATAAAGAAAGAAAAAAAAACCACGGTTAGGTGGTATATACAATTATGGACGGGCTGCCGAGTGCCGACACAGAGGTAGCCACAGCCGTGAACTACCGCACTGTACTGTGTCTGCTGCTAATATATAGACTGGTTGATAAAGAGATAGTATACTCGTAACTAGTATGTATGTATAAAGAAAGAAAAAAAAACCACGGTTAGGTGGTATATACAATTATGGACGGGCTGCCGAGTGCCGACACAGAGGTAGCCACAGCCGTGAACTACCGCACTGTACTGTGTCTGCTGCTAATATATAGACTGGTTGATAAAGAGATAGTATACTCGTAACTAGTATGTATGTATAAAGAAAGAACAAAAACCCACGGTTAGGTGGTATATACAATTATGGACGGGCTGCCGAGTGCCGACACAGAGGTAGCCACAGCCGTGAACTACCGCACTGTACTGTGTCTGCTGCTAATATATAGACTGGTTGATAAAGAGATAGTATACTCGTAACTAGTATGTATGTATAAAGAAAGAAAAAAAAACCACGGTTAGGTCACTGGTATATACAATTATGGACGGGCTGCCGAGTGCCGACACAGAGGTAGCCACAGCCGTGAACTACCGCACTGTACTGTGTCTGCTGCTAATATAGACTGGTTGATAAAGAGATAGTATACTACTAATATTATATACTGGTGGTCAGGTCACTGGTCACTAGTCACACTGGCAGTGGCACTCCTGCAGCAAAAGTGTGCACTGTTTAATTTTAATATAATATTATGTACTCCTGGCTCCTGCTATAACCTATAACTGGCACTGCAGTAGTGCTCCCCAGTCTCCCCCACAATTATAAGCTGTGTGAGCTGAGCAGTCAGACAGATATATAATATATATAGATGATGCAGCACACTGGCCTGAGCCTGAGCAGTGCACACAGATATGGTATGTGACTGACTGAGTCACTGTGTGTATCGCTTTTTTCAGGCAGAGAACGGATATATTAAATAAACTGCACTGTGTGTCTGGTGGTCACTCACTATATAATATATTATGTACTCCTGGCTCCTGCTATAACCTATAACTGGCACTGCAGTAGTGCTCCCCAGTCTCCCCCACAATTATAAGCTGTGTGAGCTGAGCAGTCAGACAGATATATATAATATTATATATAGATAATAGATGATGCAGCACACTGGCCTGAGCCTGAGCAGTGCACACAGATATGGTATGTGACTGAGTCACTGTGTGCTGTGTATCGCTTTTTTCAGGCAGAGAACGGATTATATTATGTACTCCTGGCTCCTGCTATAACCTATAACTGGCACTGCAGTAGTGCTCCCCAGTCTCCCCCACAATTATAAGCTGTGTGAGCTGAGCAGTCAGACAGATATATATAATATTATATATAGATAATAGATGATGCAGCACACTGGCCTGAGCCTGAGCAGTGCACACAGATATGGTATGTGACTGAGTCACTGTGTGCTGTGTATCGCTTTTTTCAGGCAGAGAACGGATTATAAATAAAAGTGGTGGTCACTGGTCACTATCAGCAAAACTCTGCACTGTACACTACTGAGTACTCCTAATGCTCCCCAAAATTAGTAAATCAAGTGTCTCTCTAATCTATTCTAATTCTAAACGGAGAGGACGCCAGCCACGTCCTCTCCCTATCAATCTCAATGCACGTGTGAAAATGGCGGCGACGCGCGGCTCCTTATATAGAATCCGAGTCTCGCGATAGAATCCGAGCCTCGCGAGAATCCGACAGCGTCATGATGACGTTCGGGCGCGCTCGGGTTAACCGAGCAAGGCGGGAAGATCCGAGTCGCTCGGACCCGTGAAAAAAAACATGAAGTTCTGGCGGGTTCGGATTCAGAGAAACCGAACCCGCTCATCTCTAATAAATACGCCCCAAACCGTCCGCACCTCGTGGGTTTAGGTAGTGGTGAGGAGGAGGGAGGTTGAGCTGTGGCGGTAGGTGAATTTGTGGTTTGGTGAGGAGTGTTGGTAGCGATTTCTGACTGTGGTATTGTGTTTGAAAGTCGTCTTGTCATTCTTGACGTCTTGTTATCGCTGACACCCACAATTTCAACTTACACATTTCAAAGCAAGATGTCCATTTTTAATTGTGGTCTTATTTATTGAATCACCCAAAAAATAACCTCTTGGCTTCAAAAAATTTGAGACTTCAAAGTTATGAATGTTTGGGAAAATTACCAGCCACCTTCAGTATTTGTAGCACCTCACATCTGTTGCTCTTATTTAACATTGAGAAAATTTCTTACCTAATTCTGAATCTCTTTGGATGGAATTTGCTTCTCCAAGATGTTTGCTGTAGAGAATAAACAGAGTCTGATACTAAAACAAGTGAATGTAGAACTATGGCAGATGTCGTGATGAAAAAAGGTAAAAATATCAACATAACAATACACTCTCCAGTATCATACAGTATCTGAACAATTGGGCTAAACACTGCAAAAGCACAGCCTACTATAATACCTGAACAAAACATCTGGAGTAGCATGATGCTTAGTAAAAGTGGAAGGACACTCCCAAAGTTACAGAAGAGTCTGAAGAACATGACCTGTAGAGTGAGATTAACATCAACACTAAGCAGCAAGGGCTCAGGAAAACTGAGCTCTACATCAGATTATCTACAGTGGTTGTCGCATTGGAATTAGTTGTCCCAAGAGTAGGAATGGCTTTGAGATAGAATATTTTAAATTGGAGGATGAGTGACTCCGGGTTGGGTATGCGTGACTATACCAATGCCGGAATCCCAACTTGCAGATGGCCGTCGGGGGTGGGGGTGAGTGGAGCGAAGCCCCTAGCAGGCTCGGCGGTTATATTCCCACTCTATGGGTGTCACAGAATAGTCACTGTTAGTCCGCACACCAACTGTCGGTACCGTAAGGGGGTGGGATTCTGGTGGCGGTATTGTGTCTGGCGGTCTCCTGACCGCCAGTCACGTAACTGCCTCCCGTGACTCCAATTACTAAGGAGATAAACTTCCATCACAAAGAGTAATGTAAAATGAGCTGACAAAGTGTCTTGCTTGTCTGCTAGAGGATATCATACATGCAGATGTCTAAAGTAAAAGAGACATCATAATCAGAGAGAGTATTTGAATCTACTAGAGTTTGGATTACAGTGGGATGTTCTTGTTAGATGATATTAAACTGCCCCGCACAGTATCCGCAGGTACAGAATGCTGTTTTTATTTTTGGGGAAATTTTGGGGACCTGCTGGATGAAGG
The DNA here is from genome assembly GCF_028390025.1 of Pseudophryne corroboree. Lineage (NCBI taxonomy): Eukaryota > Metazoa > Chordata > Amphibia > Anura > Myobatrachidae > Pseudophryne > Pseudophryne corroboree. The sequence continues at coordinate 103,883,527 of NC_086445.1, read as the reverse complement.
AGACACTGGTTCCTTAGCTGGAATAAGGAGCTGGCACTGATCACTTGACTCTTGGGATGGCACAACTAACTACACTTGCTATTTGCTGATGCCGGCTGCCACATATTAAACGTAGAAACATAGAATTTGACAAAAGATAAGAACCACTTGGCCCATCTAATGTGCCACTTTTTTAACCATATTGATACCTCAAACCCTATTTGATCTTTATTTCTTTGTATGGATATCCTTATGTCTATCTCATGCATGTTTAAATTGATCTACTGTCTTAGCCTCTACCACCTCTGCTGGGAGGCTATTCCATTTGTCCACTACTTTTTCTGTGAAGTAATTTTTCCTCAGATTTCCCCTGAACCTACCTCCCTCCAATTTCAGTACATGTCCTCGTGTTCTATCACTTCTCTTCCTTTGAAAAATGTCTCTCTCCGGTATCTTGTTAAAACTCTTGATATATTTGAAAGTTTCTATCATGCTCCCCCTTTCCCTTCTCTGCTCCAAACTATACATGTTAAGATCCTGTCAGGAATCGACTCACCGCTGTTGTGTCTGTCCGCCGGTGCGGACTCCGTCCGGGGTCACTGCATGTCGCTGTCGTCTGTCGCCCTGCTCGTGGATGCCATCTCAGGCCTGGAAGCGCCCCTGGAGTCAACAGGCATGTGAGCGCGCCGCGTTCCTGCCGGGCCGCGGCATGGGCGCCGCCATGACAGTATTCCCCAGTGTAAGTGCGGCAGCCAATCCGGAGCTTGGCCGCACCCCCTTGTCTCACTCCAGCCAATGCCTGCCGGTCAGGGGGTATATCAGGAGCTGCAGGGTGAGTCAGAGGTTGTCCTGAACTTTGTGTCACTCCTGCGACCCGTGTGTCTGGACCTGCTCTCCTGTTCCTCCGTGTTCCTGGATATTCTCCTGTTCCTCCGTGTTCCTGGATATTCTCCTGTACCTCTGTTACCTCCGTGGAACTACAAGCACCAGCACTACAGCAATACCTCTTTGGCTTCACCTCCACCATCTGCAGTGTGCTCCAGCTTTCATCAGTAGAGACTCTCACTCCAGGTGCATTCCGTCATCTCGCCTGTGATTCAGCCTGCATGCTGATTGTGCATTTCCAACAGCACAGTAGACATTAACATCAAGTCTCCTGTATTGCTACCAGGTTTGCTACCATTATTTCCACCTCTGCTGGCTCCACGTTTTAACTATTCCGGTTCCATTTCTGCATTACATACTTTGCCATAGACTTTCAGCTCTCAAGCCGTATTATTACCATTGCCATTACCATTGCCGTTACCATTGCCATTCCCATTGCATTCGTTTGTTTTACTTTCTGCTGCATTATTATCTGGACTTTCTGTTATTAATAAAACTACATTGTGCACATGCGCAGAAATCCAATACTGCCTCCTCACTTCATTCCTCCTACCTCCACTGACCCACTAGCACCCCCTCCGGGGACACAAACTAAACCGACTCTGACAGTAAGTTCAGGACCAATGGACTCGGACGGTGGTCAGAGTGTGGGGTCAGGGGCCTTACAAAATCTGGTCTCCCGTTTGGATGGACAAGAGGCTGTGCAGCAGCAGATATTCCAGTTTCTGCAAGGGATGTCCTCCCGGATTGATACGTTACAACAATCTCTGCTAAGTGCGCCTGCACCTCCAGTTGCTGTTACCCCTGCACATGCAAGTGTTGGGGGTTCTTCTTCTCCGGCTGCATCTGCTCCAGTGTCTCGCTTGCACCTGCCTGTGCCTAGCAGGTATGATGGCAGTCCGAAGTTATGTCGTGGGTTCCTCAACCAGTGTGAAGTCCAGTTTGAACTTTTACCTCATAATTTTCCCACGCCAAGGTCCAAGGTTGCTTATATCATTTCACTGCTCTCTGGATCAGCCCTGAGTTGGGTGTCTCCTCTGTGGGAACGTGCTGACCCGTTGATGAACAACTATGCAGAGTTTGTGTGCATCTTTAGACGCATCTTTGATGAACCGGGTCGTGCAACATCAGCCTCCGCAGATCTTCTCCAGCTCCGTCAAGGGACTCGCAGTATGGGCCAATACGTCATCCAGTTCCAGACGTTAGCCGCAGAGATTCAGTGGAATAACCAAGCCTTGGTAGCAGCCTTCTGGCATGGACTCTCGGAACGGATTAAAGATGAACTGGCAACCCGTGATATCCCTGAGCAATTACCCGAGTTGATCTCCCTATGTATCAAGTTGGACTCTCGCATCCGCGAACTCAACGGTGAGCGTGCTCGTGCTGAGTGTCGCAAACCAAGAATGGTACCCCCTGTACAGTTTCAGCCTCCACCTTCTGATGAGCCTATGCAAATTAATAGGTCCCGCTTAACTTCTGAGGAGCGGTCAAGGAGACTGCGTGAGAGACTGTGTCTTTATTGTGCGGCAGTAGGTCACCAAGTTAATTCTTGTCCAGTGCGTTCGGGAAACGCCAGATCCTGACTTGTAAGGGAGGAGTCAAGTTGGGATCTTTCAAGCAAGCTCCTTCAACCCAAGATCTCATTCATCCTGTGACCCTAGAGATGGTGGCTGGACTCCAATCTGCAACTGCGTTGGTAGACTGTGGTGCAGCGGGGAATTTCATCACTCAAGCTGCGGTAGACAAGTTTCATCTGCCGGTCTATGAACTTCCATGTCCAGTCTACATCACGGCAGTAGATGGTAGTCGTATTTCTAAGGGGTATATCACTCAACAAACCAGGCCAGTGATACTGGGGGTTGGGTTCCTGCATTATGAGTTAATAAAGTTTTTAGTTATTCCTCAGGCAACTCAGGAGATTGTGTTAGGTATGCCCTGGCTCCAGCTACATAACCCGCAGATTGATTGGGCTACATTACAACTAACTGCTTGGGGTTCACATTGCCGTCAGTCTTGTTTAGCCCAAGTTGTTCCTGTCAAGACTTCTGAAATTAAGACCCAGTCTACTCTTCCTATGGCCTACCAAGATTTCTCTGACGTCTTCAGTGAAAAGGTCGCTGATGTTCTGCCGCCCCATAGAGAGTGGGATTGTCCCATCGACCTCATTCCTGGCAAGAAACCACCTAGGGGGCGCACCTACCCGTTATCTGTTCCTGAAACCGAGGCGATGAGCGAATACATCAAAGATAACCTACAGAAAGGATTCATCCGTCCCTCATCTTCACCTGCTGGGGCGGGGGGTTTTTTTGTTAAAAAGAAAGATGGAGGACTACGTCCATGTATTGACTACCGGGGACTTAATGATATTACCATTAAGAACAGCTACCCGTTACCTCTTATTACCGAGTTATTTGATAGAGTCAAAGGAGCCCGCATCTTCACCAAGTTAGATCTCCGCGGTGCCTATAATCTCATCAGAATCCGCAGCTGTGATGAATGGAAGACGGCTTTCAATACTCGGGATGGCCATTACGAGTACCTGGTAATGCCATTCGGGTTGAGCAATGCCCCAGCAGTGTTCCAGCACTTTGTTAATGAAATCTTCCGTGACGTTCTGTACAAATATCTCGTAGTTTATCTGGACGATATCCTCATCTTCTCTCAAGACCTCTCTTCTCATTGTCTCCAAGTCCGTGAAGTTCTCAGATGTCTTCGTGAGAACCGTCTCTACGGCAAGTTATCCAAGTGCACCTTTGAAGTTGCCTCCATACCCTTCCTGGGGTATATAATTTCTGGATCGGATCTCCAGATGGACCCGGCAAAATTGGAATCTATTGCCAATTGGTCCATTCCGAGTACTCTCAAGTCCATTCAACGATTCCTGGGCTTCGCCAATTATTATAGGAAATTCATCCGAGGCTTTTCAACTCTCATTGCTCCTATTACTAGCTTAACTCGAAAAGGGGCAGATCATTCCAACTGGTCAGAAGATGCCCTGGCTGTGTTTCAAAAAATCAAGATGGCTTTTGTGACCGCTCCAGTTTTGTTACAGCCTGATGTTAATAAGCCATTCGAGTTGGAGGTGGATGCTTCCACAGTAGGAGTGGGAGCTGTTCTCTCTCAGATGGGAGCTGATGGGAAGATTCGTCCCTGTGGATTCTTTTCCCGCAAGTTTCTTCCTGCAGAAGTTAATTATTCCATCGGAGATCAAGAGCTTCTGGCGATTAAACTGGCCCTTGAGGAATGGAGGTATCTCCTGGAAGGGGCGAAGTTTCCATTTAACATCTATACGGATCATAAAAATCTGCTCTATTTGAAGGCAGCTCAGTGCCTCAATCCTCGCCAGTCCCGATGGGCTATGTTCTTCTCCCATTTTAATTGTAAGCTCCATTTCCGCCCAGGTTCTCAGAATACCAAAGCAGATGCCTTGTCTCGATCCATGGAATCTGAGGACGAGATGTCCGATCCAGTACCACGTTCCATCCTGGATCCTGTTGCATTTGCCTCATCACAATTTTCTCCAGCTCCGCCTCCTGGTAAGACTTTTGTTGCTCCTGAACTCCGTTCTAAGTTGCTGTCTTGGGCTCATCAGTCTAAATTTACTGGGCATCCTGGTGTCCTAAAGACTTTTAAATTTCTCTCCGAGACATACTGGTGGCCGAAGATGAAAGTCGACATCAAAGACTTTGTGGCGTCTTGTCCTAAATGTGTGAAGCACAAGACTCCTCGTCAGTCTCAAGCAGGTCAGTTACAGCCATTATCCATTCCCAGCCGTCCTTGGTCACATCTGTCTATGGATTTCATCTCTGACCTTCCCTCTTCCCAAGGATTCAATACCATCTGGGTAGTGGTCGACAGATTTACCAAAATGGCTCATTTTGTTCCACTCCAAGGACTTCCTTCAGCTCCAAAACTGGCCCAAATCTTCCTATGGGAGATTTTCCGTTTACATGGACTACCCACTGAAATAATATCTGACCGTGGAGTTCAGTTTGTGGCAAGGTTTTGGAGAGCTCTCTGTTCTGCCATGCAGGTCCATCTCAAGTTCTCGTCAGCTTATCATCCCCAGACGAATGGGCAGACAGAGAGGGTAAACCAGGAGTTGGAAACTTTCCTGCGACTGTACATATAATCTTCCCAAGATGACTGGGTGGATTTGCTCCCGTGGGCTGAATTCGCTCACAATTTCCGCTACCACACAGCTACTGAAACTACTCCGTTCTTCGCTGTTTATGGGCAACATCCACGTGTTCCTGATTTTCAAGACCTTCCTGGCATCGATGTTCCTGCTGCCACTAATATCCTCAGTCAGTTCTCGTCAATTTGGAGGAAGATTCATATTTCACTCAAAAAGGCTTCTGCCCGGTACAAGTTCTTTGCCGACCGCAAGAGACGTGCAGTTCCCAGCTTGAAACCTGGTGATAAAGTCTGGCTTTCCACCCGGAATCTTCGTCTTAAAGTGCCTTCGATGAAGTTTGCACCACGCTTCATCGGTCCTTTCTCCATCGAAAGAGTTCTTAATCCTGTGGCTTACAAGCTCAAGTTACCCTCTTCCTTGCGAATTCCTAATGCTTTCCATGTCTCTCTCCTCAGACCATTAGTCCTGAATCGCTTCCAAAGAGCTCTTCCAGCTGGCCCCAAAATTCCAACTCAGCGGGGCATAGAGTTCGAGATAGAGAAGATTCTGGACTCCCGTCACCGGTATGGTCGTCTGCAATATCTCATCGACTGGGCCGGCTATGGTCCTGAGGAGAGGAGTTGGGTGAATTCTGCTGATGTCCACGCTCCCAGGTTGGTCCGTGTTTTCCACAGGTCTCATCCTTCCAAACCACGTGGGTGTTCGGTGCCCACCCATAAGGGAGGGGGTACTGTCAGGAATCGACTCACCGCTGTTGTGTCTGTCCGCTGGTGCGGACTCCGTCCGGGGTCACTGCATGTCGCTGTCGTCTGTCGCCCTGCTCGTGGATGCCATCTCAGGCCTGGAAGCGCCCCTGGAGTCAACGGGCGTGTAAGCGCGCTGCGTTCCTGCCGGGCCGCGGCATGGGCGCCGCCATGACAGTATTCCCCGGTGTAAGTTCGGCAGCCAATCCGGAGCTTGGCCGCACCCCCTTGTCTCACTCCAGCCAATGCCTGCCGGTCAGGGGGTATATCAGGAGCTGCAGGGTGAGTCAGAGGTTGTCCTGAACTTTGTGTCACTCCTGCGACCCGTGTGTCTGGACCTGCTCTCCTGTTCCTCCGTGTTCCTGGATATTCTCCTGTTCCTCCGTGTTCCTGGATATTCTCCTGTACCTCTGTTACCTCCGTGGAACTACAAGCACCAGCACTACAGCAATACCTCTTTGGCTTCACCTCCACCATCTGCAGTGTGCTCCAGCCTTCATCAGTAGAGACTCTCACTCCAGGTGCATTCCGTCATCTCGCCTGTGATTCAGCCTGCATGCTGATTGTGCATTTCCAACAGCACAGTGGACATTAACATCAAGTCTCCTGTATTGCTACCAGGTTTGCTACCATTATTTCCACCACTGCTGGCTCCACGTTTTAACTATTCCGGTTCCATTTCTGCATTACATACTTTGCCATAGACTTTCAGCTCTCAAGCCGTATTATTACCATTGCCATTACCATTGCCGTTACCATTGCCATTCCCATTGCATTCGTTTGTTTTACTTTCTGCTGCATTATTATCTGGACTTTCTGTTATTAATAAAACTACATTGTGCACATGCGCAGAAATCCAAAACTGCCTCCTCACTTCATTCCTCCTACCTCCACTGACCCACTAGCGCCCCCTCCGGGGACACAAACTAAACCGACTCTGACAGATCCATTTTAGTTGCCCTTATTTGTACGGTCTCTAATGTATTAATAATCTTCTAAAGATATGGCCTCCAGAATTTACAACAGTATTCTAGATGAGGCCATACCAATGACCAATACAGGGGCATTATTACTTATTTCTTTCCGCTGCTGATTCCTCTCCCTATACAACCAAGCATCTGACTAGCCTTCCTCATTGCTTTGTTATATTGCTTTCCTGCCTTTAAGGCACCTGAAATAGTAATTGCTACTGTAGCTCTCTTTCCTCCTCAGTAGTTTCCAATTTAGTGCCATTAATATTATATTTAGCCTTTGGATTTGTGAGACCATGGCCAATATTTACTAATATTCATGTTTGAGTTGGTTTGTGTAGTGTTTAAACTCGTTTTGTATCGGGTGCATTTTCATGCAACTTTTTGAATCCATATACGCAAAGTTACGAAGCAGTCGACTTTATGGTTTTCGTGTTTTCGAATGTCGAGGCCAGTCGGTTTTTTTTGGCACATTTACGGCCGTCATTGTCGTTTGCGTACGTGTTTTTGTTGTATTTGCTGGGTTTTTTCCTAGGTTAAACGCGGCAGGTTTTTTTTTCCCCCGTGGCCGCATTTTCACTTTCAGTTTCAATTTTCATCCCCGTTCGTAATTGGTTGTGTTTCAGATGGTAGGAGTGTCTGTGCGCAACCATATAAATACGCCCCAAACCATCCGCACCTCGTGGGTTTAGTTAGTGGTGAGGAGGAGGGAGGTTGTGCTGTGGAGGTAGGTGAATTTGTGGTTTGGTGAGGAGTGTTGGTAGCGATTTCTGAGTGTGGTATTGTGTTTGAAAGTCGTCTTGTCATTCTTGACATCTTGTTATCACTGACACCCACAATTTCAACTTACACATTTCAAAGCAAGATGTCCATTTTTAATTGTGGTCTTATTTATTGAATCACCCAAAAAATAACCTCTTGGCTTCAAAAAATTTGAGACTTCAAAGCTATGAATGTTTGGGAAAATTACCAGCCACCATCAGTATTTGTAGCACCTCACATCTGTTGCTCTTATTTAACATTGAGAAAATGTCTTACCAAATTCTGAATCTCTTTGGATGGAATTTGCTTCTCCAAGATGTTTGCTGTAGAGAATAAACAGACTCTGATACTAGAACAAGTGGATGTAGAACTATGGCAGATGTCGTGATGGAAAAAGTTAAAAATATCAACATAACAATATACTCTCCAGTATTATACAGTATCTGAACAATTGGGCTAAACACTGCAAAAGCACAGCCTACTATAATACCAGAACAAAACATCTGGAGTAGCATGATGCTTAGTAAAAGTGGAAGGACACTCCCAAAGTTACAGAAGAGTCTGAAGAACATGACCTGTAGAGTGAGATTAACATCAACACTAAGCAGCAAGGGCTCAGGAAAACTGAGCTCTACATCAGATTATCTACAGTGGTTGTCGCATTGGAATTAGTTGCCCCAAGAGTAGAAATGGCATTGAGATAGAATATTTTAAGTTGGAGGATGAGTGACTCCGGGTTGGGTATGCGTGACTATACCAATGCCGGAATCCCAACTTGCAGATGGCCGTCGGGGGTGGGGGTGATTGGAGCGAAGCCCCTAGCAGGCTCGGCGGTTATATTCCCACTCTATAGGTGTCACAGAATAGTCACTGTTAGTCCGCACACCAACTGTCGGGACCATAAGGGGGTGGGATTCTGGTGGCGGTATTGTGCCTGGCGGTCTCCTGACCGCCAGTCACGTAACTGCCTCCCGTGACCCCAATTACTAAGGAGATAAACTTCCATCACAAAGAGGAATGTAAAATGAGCTGACAAAGTGTCTTGCTTGTCTGCTAGAAGATATCATACATGCAGATGTATGAAGTAAGAGACATCATAATCAGAGAGAGTATTTGAATCTACTAGAGTTTGGATTACAGTGGGATGTTCTTGGTAGATGATATTAAACTGTACAACTTGGAGAAGATAAAAATTGCCATTGGACAAGAAAAATGGGCCTTCCACCAAGATCTGATCATTCTAGAGTTGGAATGCTATACATCACAGATTTCCCAGAAATTGTACCTGTTTCTGTTTAGGTCTCCGTTTAGGTCTCCTGAAAATAGTTCTTGGGATGCCCAAATGTCCTGGAATTCATAGCAGACAGTGGTAGCAGCACAGTGTGTGGACAGAAGACAGGGAGCAGCCCAGCAATCTGTATCTGACACGCACTGCATCTGACCCACACTGCAACCTACATTATTTCTGACCCACACTGTATCCGACCTGCACTGTATCTAGCACACACTGTGTGTCCAGCACTGTAACCTACTCAATATCTGTGTGTACCAAGGTATTCTGAACTGTACACCGCACAGTATCCGCAGGTACAGAATGCTGTTTTTATTTTTGGGGAAATTTTGGGGACCTGCTGGATGAAGGAGACACTGGTTCCTTAGCTGGAATAAGGAGCTGGCACTGATCACTTGACTCTTGGGTTGGCACAACTAACTACACTTGCTATTTGCTGATGCCGGCTGCCACATATTAAACGTAGAAACATAAAATTTGACAGAAGATAAGAACCACTTGGCCCATCTAATGTGCCACTTTTTTAACCATATTGATACCTCAAACCCTATTTGATCTTTATTTCTTTGTATGGATATCCTTATGTCTATATCATGCATGTTTAAATTGCTCTACTGTCATGCAACTTTTTGAATCCATATATACGCAAAGTTACGAAGCAGTCGACTTTATGGTTTTCGTGTTTTCCGATGTCGATGCCAGTCATTTTTTTTTTGGCACATTTACGGCCGTCATTGTCGTTTGCGTACGTGTTTTTGTTGTATTTGCTGGGTTTTTTCCTAGGTTAAACGCGGCAGGGTTTTTTTTTCCTGCGGCCGCATTTTCACTTTCAGTTTCAATTTTCATCCCTATTCGTGATTGGTTGTGTTTCAGATGGTAGGAGTGTCTGTGCGCAACCATATAAATACGCCCCAAACCGTCCGCACCTCGTGGGTTTAGGTAGTGGTGAGGAGGAGGGAGGTTGAGCTGTGGCGGTAGGTGAATTTGTGGTTTGGTGAGGAGTGTTGGTAGCGATTTCTGAGTGTGGTATTGTGTTTGAAAGTCGTCTTGTCATTTTTGACGTCTTGTTATCGCTGACACCCACAATTTCAACTTACACATTTCAAAGCAAGATGTCCATTTTTAATTGTGGTCTTATTTATTGAATCACTCTTATTTAACATTGAGAAAATTTCTTACCAAATTCTGAATCTCTTTGGATGGAATTTGCTTCTCCAAGATGTTTGCTGTAGAGAATTAACAGAGTCTGATACTAGAACAAGTGGATGTAGAACTATGGCAGATGTCGTGATGAAAAAAGGTAAAAATATCAACATAACAATACACTCTCCAGTATCATACAGTATCTGAACAATTGGGCTAAACACTGCAAAAGCACAGCCTACTATAATACCTGAACAAAACATCTGGAGTAGCATGATGCTTAGTAAAAGTGGAAGGACACTCCCAAAGTTACAGAAGAGTCTGAAGAACATGACCTGTAGAGTGAGATTAACATCAACACTAAGCAGCAAGGGCTCAGGAAAACTGAGCTCAACATCAGATTATCTACAGTGGTTGTTGCATTGGAATTAGTTGCCCCAAGAGTAGGAATGGCTTTGAGATAGAATATTTTAAGTTGGAGGATGAGTGACTCCGGGTTGGGTATGCGTGACTATACCAATGCCAGAATCCCAACTTGCAGATGGCCGTCTGGGGTGGGGGTGAGTGGAGCGAAGCCCCTAGCAGGCTCGACGGTTATATTCCCACTCTATGGGTGTCACAGAATAGTCACTGTTAGTCCGCACACCAACTGTCGGGACCGTAAGGGGGTGAGATTCTGGTGGCGGTATTGTGCCTGGCGGTCTCCTGACCGCCAGTCACGTAACGGCCTCCCGTGACTCCAATTACTAAGGAGATAAACTTCCATCACAAAAAGGAATTTAAAATGAGCTGACAAAGTGTCTTGCTTATCTGCTAGAGCAGGGGTGTCAAACTCAAATTCATCGGGGGCCGCATCAGCAGTTTGGTCCCCATCAAAGGGCCGGTTGTATCTGTAGGTCTATCCAAAATTTACCGCTCCACCTGCCTTATATGTGCCCAGCCATCTGCCCCCTTTTAAAGTGCCCAGCCATGTGCCCCCTTTTATAGTGCCCAGCCATGTGCCCCCTTTTATAGTGCACAGGTCCCCATTTTACACATTGCGGCAGGCACAGGTCCCCATTTTACACATTGCGGCAGGCACAGGTCCCCATTTTACACATTGCGGCAGGCACAGGTCCCCATTATACACATAGCGGCAGGTACAGGTCCCCATTTTACACATTGTGGCAGGCACAGGTCCCCATTTTACACATTGTGGCATGCACAGGTCCCCATTTTACACATAGCGGCAGGTACAGGTCCCCATTTTACACATTGTGGCAGGCACAGGTCCCCATTTTACACATTGCGGCAGGCACAGGTCCCCATTTTACACATTGCGGCAGGCACAGGTCCCCATTTTACACATTGCGGCAGGCACAGGTCCCCATTTTACACATAGCGGCAGGTACAGGTCCCCATTTTACACATTGTGGCAGGCACAGGTCCCCATTTTACACATAGCGGCAGGTACAGGTCCCCATTTTACACATTGTGGCAGGCACAGGTCCCCATTTTACACATAGCGGCAGGTACAGGTCCCCATTTTACACATTGCGGCAGGCACAGGTCCCCATTTTACACATTGCGGCAGGCACAGGTCCCCATTTTACACATAGCGGCAGGTACAGGTCCCCATTTTACACATTGTGGCAGGCACAGGTCCCCATTTTACACATTGTGGCAGGCACAGGTCCCCATTTTACACATTGCGGCAGGCACAGGTCCCCATTTTACACATAGCGGCAGGTACAGGTCCCCATTTTACACATTGTGGCAGGCACAGGTCCCCATTTTACACATAGCGGCAGGTACAGGTCCCCATTTTACACATTGCGGCAGGCACAGGTCCCCATTTTACACATTGCGGCAGGCACAGGTCCCCATTTTACACATAGCGGCAGGTACAGGTCCCCATTTTACACATTGTGGCAGGCACAGGTCCCCATTTTACACATTGCGGCAGGCACAGGTCCCCATTTTACACATTGCGGCAGGCACAGGTCCCCATTTTACACATAGCGGCAGGTACAGGTCCCCATTTTACACATTGTGGCAGGCACAGGTCCCCATTTTACACATAGCGGCAGGTACAGGTCCCCATTTTACACATTGTGGCAGGCACAGGTCCCCATTTTACACATTGTGGCAGGCACAGGTCCCCATTTTACACATTGTGGCAGGCACAGGTCCCCATTTTACACATTGCGGCAGGTGGTGGAAGGAGGGAGAGAGAGAGAAAGAGAGGAAGGGAGAGGGGCTGACTTACATTTGAAGCGGTTCTCGCCGCTCTTCAGCCGCCTCTCCCTCCTCGTCTGCGCGGCTCCCTTCTCCCTCCTCCGACGGGGTTTCGTTGAATGACGCGTTTGCGCCGTGACGTCACGACGCAATCGCGTCATTCCGCGAAACCCCGCCCCCCCCCGAGCTGGGCACTCGGGAGAAGGGGGTTTCATGGCGGCGGCACCGCGGGCCATCAGACGAGGTCTGGCGGGCCGGATTTGGCCCGCGGGCCTTGTCTTTGACACCCCTGTGCTAGAGGATATCATACATGCAGATGTATGAAGTAAAAGAGACATCATAATCAAAGAGAGTATTTGAATCTACTAGAGTTTGGATTACAGTGGGATGTTCTTGTTAGATGATATTAAACTGCCCCGCACAGTATCCGCAGGTACAGAATGCTGTTTTTATTTTTGGGGAAATTTTGGGGACCTGCTGGATGAAGGAGACACCGGTTCCTTAGCTGGAATAAGGAGCTGGCACTGATCACTTGACTCTTGGGATGGCACAACTAACTACACTTGCTATTTGCTGATGCCGGCTGCCACATATTAAACGTAGAAACATAGAATTTGACAGAAGATAAGAACCACTTGGCCCATCTACTGTGCCACATTTTTAACCATATTGATACCTCAAACCCTATTTGATCTTTATTTCTTTGTATGGATATCCTTATGTCTATCTCATGCATGTTTAAATTGCTCTACTGTCTTAGCCTCTACCACCTCTGCTGGGAGGCTATTCCATTTGTCCACTACTTTTTCTGTGAAGTAATTTTTCCTCAGATTTCCCCTGAACCTACCTCCCTCCAATTTCAGTGCATGTCCTCGTGTTCTATCACTTCTCTTCCTTTAAAAAATGTCTCTCTCCGGTATCTAGTTAAAACTCTTGATATATTTGAAAGTTTCTATCATGCTCCCCCTTTCCCTTCTCTGCTCCAAACTATACATGTTAAGATCCATTTTAGTTGCCCTTATTTGTACTAGAGATGAGCGCCTGAAATTTTTCGGGTTTTGTGTTTTGGTTTTGGGTTCGGTTCCGCGGCCGTGTTTTGGGTTCGAACGCGTTTTGGCAAAACCTCACCGAATTTTTTTTGTCGGATTCGGGTGTGTTTTGGATTCGGGTGTTTTTTTCAAAAAACACTAAAAAACAGCTTAAATCATAGAATTTGGGGGTAATTTTGATCCCAAAGTATTATTAACCTCAAAAAACATAATTTACACTCATTTTCAGCCTATTCTGAACACATCACACCTCACAATATTATTTTTAGTCCTAAAATTTGCACCGAGGTCGCTGTGTGAGTAAGATAAGCGACCCTAGTGGCCGACACAAACACCGGGCCCATCTAGGAGTGGCACTGCAGTGTCACGCAGGATGGCCCTTCCAAAAAACCCTCCCCAAACAGCACATGACGCAAAGAAAAAAAGAGGCGCAATGAGGTAGCTGACTGTGTGAGTAAGATTAGCGACCCTAGTGGCCGACACAAACACCGGGCACATCTAGGAGTGGCACTGCAGTGTCACGCAGGATGTCCCTTCCAAAAAACCCTCCCCAATCAGCACATGATGCAAAGAAAAAGAAAAGAAAAAAGAGGTGCAAGATGGAATTATCCTTGGGCCCTCCCACCCACCCTTATGTTGTATAAACAAAACAGGACATGCACACTTTAACCAACCCATCATTTCAGTGACAGGGTCTGCCACACGACTGTGACTGATATGACGGGTTGGTTTGGACCCCCCCCAAAAAAGAAGCAATTAATCTCTCCTTGCACAAACTGGCTCTACAGAGGCAAGATGTCCACCTCATCTTCACCCTCCGATATATCACCGTGTACATCCCCCTCCTCACAGATTATCAATTCGTCCCCACTGGAATCCACCATCTCAGCTCCCTGTGTACTTTGTGGAGGCAATTGCTGCTGGTCAATGTCTCCGCGGAGGAATTGATTATAATTCATTTTAATGAACATCATCTTCTCCACATTTTCTGGATGTAACCTCGTACGCCGATTGCTGACAAGGTGAGCGGCGGCACTAAACACTCTTTCGGAGTACACACTTGTGGGAGGGCAACTTAGGTAGAATAAAGCCAGTTTGTGCAAGGGCCTCCAAATTGCCTCTTTTTCCTGCCAGTATAAGTACGGACTGTGTGACGTGCCTACTTGGATGCGGTCACTCATATAATCCTCCACCATTCTATCAATGTTGAGAGAATCATATGCAGTGACAGTAGACGACATATCCGTAATCGTTGTCAGGTCCTTCAGTCCGGACCAGATGTCAGCATCAGCAGTCGCTCCAGACTGCCCTGCATCACCGCCAGCGGGTGGGCTCGGAATTCTGAGCCTTTTCCTCGCACCCCCAGTTGCGGGAGAATGTGAAGGAGGAGATGTTGACAGGTCGCGTTCCGCTTGACTTGACAATTTTGTCACCAGCAGGTCTTTCAACCCCAGCAGACCTGTGTCTGCCGGAAAGAGAGATCCAAGGTAGGCTTTAAATCTAGGATCGAGCACGGTGGCCAAAATGTAGTGCTCTGATTTCAACAGATTGACCACCCGTGAATCCTTGTTAAGCGAATTAAGGGCTGCATCCACAAGTCCCACATGCCTAGCGGAATCGCTCCGTGTTAGCTCCTTCTTCAATGCCTCCAGCTTCTTCTGCAAAAGCCTGATGAGGGGAATGACCTGACTCAGGCTGGCAGTGTCTGAACTGACTTCACGTGTGGCAAGTTCAAAGGGCATCAGAACCTTGCACAACGTTGAAATCATTCTCCACTGCACTTGAGACAGGTGCATTCCATCTCCTATATCGTGCTCAATTGTATAGGCTTGAATGGCCTTTTGCTGCTCCTCCAACCTCTGAAGCATATAGAGGGTTGAATTCCACCTCGTTACCACTTCTTGCTTCAGATGATGGCAGGGCAGGTTCAGTAGTTTTTGGTGGTGCTCCAGTCTTCTGTACGTGGTGCCTGTACGCCGAAAGTGTCCCGCAATTTTTCTGGCCACCGACAGCATCTCTTGCACGCCCCTGTCGTTTTTTAAAAAATTCTGCACCACCAAATTCAAGGTATGTGCAAAACATGGGACGTGCTGGAATTTGCCCATATTTAATGCACACACAATATTGCTGGCGTTGTCCGATGCCACAAATCCACAGGAGAGTCCAATTGGGGTAAGCCATTCCGCGATGATCTTCCTCAGTTGCCGTAAGAGGTTTTCAGCTGTGTGCGTATTCTGGAAAGCGGTGATACAAAGCGTAGCCTGCCTAGGAAAGAGTTGGCGTTTGCGAGATGCTGCTACTGGTGCCGCCGCTGCTGTTCTTGCGGCGGGAGTCCATACATCTACCCAGTGGGCTGTCACAGTCATATAGTCCTGACCCTGCCCTGCTCCACTTGTCCACATGTCCGTGGTTAAGTGGACATTGGGTACAACTGCATTTTTTAGGACACTGGTGAGTCTTTTTCTGACGTCCGTGTACATTCTCGGTATCGCCTGCCTAGAGAAGTGGAACCTAGATGGTATTTGGTAACGGGGGCACACTGCCTCAATAAATTGTCTAGTTCCCTGTGAACTAACGGCGGATACCGGACGCACGTCTAACACCAACATAGTTGTCAAGGACTCAGTTATCCGCTTTGCAGTAGGATGACTGCTGTGATATTTCATCTTCCTCGCAAAGGACTGTTGAACAGTCAATTGCTTACTGGAAGTAGTACAAGTGGGCTTACGACTTCCCCTCTGGGATGACCATCGACTCCCAGCGGCAACAACAGCAGCGCCAGCAGCAGTAGGCGTTACACGCAAGGATGCATCGGAGGAATCCCAGGCAGGAAAGGACTCGTCAGACTTGCCAGTGACATGGCCTGCAGGACTATTGGCATTCCTGGGGAAGGAGGAAATTGACACTGAGGGAGTTGGTGGGGTGGTTTGCGTGAGCTTGGTTACAAGAGGAAGGGATTTACTGGTCAGTGGACTGCTTCCGCTGTCACCCAAAGTTTTTGAACTTGTCACTGACTTATTATGAATGCGCTGCAGGTGACGTATAAGGGAGGATGTTCCGAGGTGGTTAACGTCCTTACCCCTACTTATTACAGCTTGACAAAGGGAACACACGGCTTGACACCTGTTGTCCGCATTTCTGGTGAAATACCTCCACACCGAAGAGCTGATTTTTTTGGTATTTTCACCTGGCATGTCAACGGCCATATTCCTCCCACGGACAACAGGTGTCTCCCCGGGTGCCTGACTTAAACAAACCACCTCACCATCAGAATCCTCCTGGTCAATTTCCTCCCCAGCGCCAGCAACACCCATATCCTCCTCATCCTGGTGTACTTCAACACTGACATCTTCAATCTGACTATCAGGAACTGGACTGCGGGTGCTCCTTCCAGCACTTGCAGGGGGCGTGCAAATAGTGGAAGGCGCATGCTCTTCACGTCCAGTGTTGGGAAGGTCAGGCATCGCAAACGACACAATTGGACTCTCCTTGTGGATTTGGGATTTCAAAGAACGCACAGTTCTTTGCGGTGCTTTTGCCAGCTTGAGTCTTTTCAGTTTTCTAGCGAGAGGCTGAGTGCTTCCATCCTCATGTGAAGCTGAACCACTAGCCATGAACATAGGCCAGGGCCTCAGCCGTTCCTTGCCACTCCGTGTGGTAAATGGCATATTGGCAAGTTTACGCTTCTCCTCCGACAATTTTATTTTAGGTTTTGGAGTCCTTTTTTTTCTGATATTTGGTGTTTTGGATTTGACATGCTCTGTACTATGACATTGGGCATCGGCCTTGGCAGACGACGTTGCTGGCATTTCATCGTCTCGGCCATGACTAGTGGCAGCAGCTTCAGCACGAGGTGGAAGTGGATCTTGATCTTTCCCTAATTTTGGAACCTCAACTTTTTTGTTCTCCATATTTTATAGGCAGAACTAAAAGGCACCTCAGGTAAACAATGGAGATGGATGGATTGGATAGTTTACTAGTATACAATTATGGACGGACTGCCACGGTTAGGTGGTATAAAAAAACCACGGTTAGGTGGTATATATTATAATAATAATACAATTATGGATGGACGGACTGCCTGCCGACTGCCGACACAGAGGTAGCCACAGCCGTGAACTACCGCACTGTACACTGGTTGATAAAGAGATAGTAGTATACTCATAACAACTAGTATGACACTATGACGACGGTATAAAGAATGCAAAAAAAACCACAGTTAGGTGGTATATATTATAATAATAATACAATTCTGGTCGGACGGACTGCCTGCCGTGTGCCGACACAGAGGTAGCCACAGCCGTGAACTACCGCACTGTACACTGGTTGATAAAGAGATAGTAGTATACTCGTAACAATTAGGATGACACTATGACGGTATAAAGAATGAAAAAAAAACCACGGTTAGGTGGTAGGTATATAATAATAAATAATACAATTCTGGTCGGACGGACTGCCTGCCGTGTGCCGACACAGAGGTAGCCACAGCCGTGAACTACCGCACTGTACACTGGTTGATAAAGAGATAGTAGTATACTCGTAACAATTAGGATGACACTATGACGGTATAAAGAATGAAAAAAAAACCACGGTTAGGTGGTAGGTATATAATAATAAATAATACAATTCTGGTCGGACGGACTGCCTGCCGTGTGCCGACACAGAGGTAGCCACAGCCGTGAACTACCGCACTGTACACTGGTTGATAAAGAGATAGTAGTATACTCGTAACAATTAGGATGACACTATGACGGTATAAAGAATGAAAAAAAAACCACGGTTAGGTGGTAGGTATATAATAATAAATAATACAATTCTGGTCGGACGGACTGCCTGCCGTGTGCCGACACAGAGGTAGCCACAGCCGTGAACTACCGCACTGTACACTGGTTGATAAAGAGATAGTAGTATACTCGTAACAATTAGGATGACACTATGACGGTATAAAGAATGAAAAAAAAACCACGGTTAGGTGGTAGGTATATAATAATAAATAATACAATTCTGGTCGGACGGACTGCCTGCCGTGTGCCGACACAGAGGTAGCCACAGCCGTGAACTACCGCACTGTACACTGGTTGATAAAGAGATAGTAGTATACTCGTAACAATTAGGATGACACTATGACGGTATAAAGAATGAAAAAAAAACCACGGTTAGGTGGTAGGTATATAATAATAAATAATACAATTCTGGTCGGACGGACTGCCTGCCGTGTGCCGACACAGAGGTAGCCACAGCCGTGAACTACCGCACTGTACACTGGTTGATAAAGAGATAGTAGTATACTCGTAACAATTAGGATGACACTATGACGGTATAAAGAATGAAAAAAAAACCACGGTTAGGTGGTAGGTATATAATAATAAATAATACAATTCTGGTCGGACGGACTGCCTGCCGTGTGCCGACACAGAGGTAGCCACAGCCGTGAACTACCGCACTGTACACTGGTTGATAAAGAGATAGTAGTATACTCGTAACAATTAGGATGACACTATGACGGTATAAAGAATGAAAAAAAAACCACGGTTAGGTGGTAGGTATATAATAATAAATAATACAATTCTGGTCGGACGGACTGCCTGCCGTGTGCCGACACAGAGGTAGCCACAGCCGTGAACTACCGCACTGTACACTGGTTGATAAAGAGATAGTAGTATACTCGTAACAATTAGGATGACACTATGACGGTATAAAGAATGAAAAAAAAACCACGGTTAGGTGGTAGGTATATAATAATAAATAATACAATTCTGGTCGGACGGACTGCCTGCCGTGTGCCGACACAGAGGTAGCCACAGCCGTGAACTACCGCACTGTACACTGGTTGATAAAGAGATAGTAGTATACTCGTAACAATTAGGATGACACTATGACGGTATAAAGAATGAAAAAAAAACCACGGTTAGGTGGTAGGTATATAATAATAAATAATACAATTCTGGTCGGACGGACTGCCTGCCGTGTGCCGACACAGAGGTAGCCACAGCCGTGAACTACCGCACTGTACACTGGTTGATAAAGAGATAGTAGTATACTCGTAACAATTAGGATGACACTATGACGGTATAAAGAATGAAAAAAAAACCACGGTTAGGTGGTAGGTATATAATAATAAATAATACAATTCTGGTCGGACGGACTGCCTGCCGTGTGCCGACACAGAGGTAGCCACAGCCGTGAACTACCGCACTGTACACTGGTTGATAAAGAGATAGTAGTATACTCGTAACAATTAGGATGACACTATGACGGTATAAAGAATGAAAAAAAAACCACGGTTAGGTGGTAGGTATATAATAATAAATAATACAATTCTGGTCGGACGGACTGCCTGCCGTGTGCCGACACAGAGGTAGCCACAGCCGTGAACTACCGCACTGTACACTGGTTGATAAAGAGATAGTAGTATACTCGTAACAATTAGGATGACACTATGACGGTATAAAGAATGAAAAAAAAACCACGGTTAGGTGGTAGGTATATAATAATAAATAATACAATTCTGGTCGGACGGACTGCCTGCCGTGTGCCGACACAGAGGTAGCCACAGCCGTGAACTACCGCACTGTACACTGGTTGATAAAGAGATAGTAGTATACTCGTAACAATTAGGATGACACTATGACGGTATAAAGAATGAAAAAAAAACCACGGTTAGGTGGTAGGTATATAATAATAAATAATACAATTCTGGTCGGACGGACTGCCTGCCGTGTGCCGACACAGAGGTAGCCACAGCCGTGAACTACCGCACTGTACACTGGTTGATAAAGAGATAGTAGTATACTCGTAACAATTAGGATGACACTATGACGGTATAAAGAATGAAAAAAAAACCACGGTTAGGTGGTAGGTATATAATAATAAATAATACAATTCTGGTCGGACGGACTGCCTGCCGTGTGCCGACACAGAGGTAGCCACAGCCGTGAACTACCGCACTGTACTGTGTCTGCTGCTAATATAGACTGGTTGATATTTAAAGAGATATTAGTAGTATACAACAATACTATACTGGTGGTCAGGCACTGGTCACCACTCCTGCAGCAAAAGTGTGCACTGTTAATTAATATAATTGTACTCCTGGCTCCTGCTAACAACCTGCAGTGCTCCCCAGTCTCCCCCACAATTAATTATAAGCTTTTAATTTATACATTGATGACTGTGCAGCACACTGGGCTGAGCTGAGTGCACACAGACTGAGTCACACTGTGTGACTGACTGTGCTGTGTATCGTTTTTTTTTTCAGGCAGAGAACGGATATAGCAGAGAGAAGTGAACGGATATATTATATTAAATAAAAGTTAACTAGCAACTGCACTGGTCACTGACTGTGGTAAACTAACTCTGTCTGCGACTCTGCACAATCTCTCTCTATCTAATCTATCTATCTCTATTCTAATGGAGAGGACGCCAGACACGTCCTCTCCCTATCAATCTCAATGCACGAGTGAAAATGGCGGCGACGCGCGGCTCCTTATATAGAATCCGAGTCTCGCGAGAATCCGACAGCGTCATGATGACGTTCGGGCGCGCTCGGGTTAACCGAGCAAGGCGGGAAGATCCGAGTCGCTCGGACCCGTGGAAAAAAAAGTGAAGTTCGTGCGGGTTCGGATTCAAAGAAACCGAACCCGCTCATCTCTAATTTGTACGGTCTCTAATGTATTAATAATCTTCTAAAGATATGGCCTCCAGAATTTACAACAGTATTCTAGATGAGGCCATACCAATGGCCAATACAGGGGCATTATTACTTATTTCTTTCTGCTGCTGATTCCTCTCCCTATACAACCAAGCATCTGACTAGCCTTTCTCATTGCTTTGTTATATTGCTTCCCTGCCTTTAAGGCACCTGAAATAGTAATTGCTACTGTAGCTCTCTTTCCTCCTCAGTAGTTTCCAATTTAGTGCCATTAATATTATATTTAGCCTTTGGATTTTTGAGACCATGGCCAATATTTACTAATATTCGTGTTTGAGTTGGTTTGTGTAGTGTTTAAACTCGTTTTGTATCGGGTGCATTTTCATGCAACTTTTTGAATCCATATACGCAAAGTTACGAAGCAGTCGACTTTATGGTTTTCGTGTTTTCCGATGTCGATGCCAGGCGGTTTTTATTGGCACATTTACGGCCGTCATTGTCGTTTACGTACGTGTTTTTGTTGTATTTGCTTGGTTTTTTCCTAGGTTAAACGCGGCAGGGTTTTTTTTCCCGTGGACGCATTTTCACTTTCAGTTTCAATTTTCATCCCCGTTCGTGATTGGTTGTGTTTCAGATGGTAGGAGTGTCTGTGCGCAACCATATAAATATGCCCCAAACCGTCCGCACCTCATGGGTTTAGTTAGTGGTGAGGAGGAGGGAGGTTGTGCTGTGGAGGTAGGTGAATTTGTGGTTTGGTGAGGAGTGTTGGTAGCGATTTCTGAGTGTGGTATTGTGTTTGAAAGTCGTCTTGTCATTCTTGACGTCTTGTTATCGCTGACATCCACAATTTCCACTTACACATTTCAAAGCAAGATGTCCATTTTTAATTGTGGTCTTATTTATTGAATCACCCAAAAAATAACCTATTGGCTTCAAAAAATGTGAGACTTCAAAGCTATGAATGTTTGGGAAAATTACCAGCCACCTTCAGTATTTGTAGCACCTCACATCTGTTGCTCTTATTTAACATTGAGAAAATTTCTTACCAAATTCTGAATCTCTTTGGATGGAATTTGCTTCTCCAAGATGTTTGCTGTAGAGAATAAACAGAGTCTGATGCTAGAACAAGTGGATGTAGAACTATGGCAGATGTCTTGATGAAAAAAGGTAAAAATATCAACATAACAATACACTCTCCAGTATCATACAGTATCTGAACAATTGGGCTAAACACTGCAAAAGCACAGCCTACTATAATACCAGAACAAAACATCTGGAGTAGCATGATGCTTAGTAAAAGTGGAAGGACACTCCCAAAGTTACAGAAGAGTCTGAAGAACATGACCTGTAGCGTGAGATTAACATCAACACTAAGCAGCAAGGGCTCAGGAAAACTGAGCTCTACATCAGATAATCTACAGTGGTTGTCGCATTGGAATTAGTTGCCCCAAGAGTAGGAATGGCTTTGAGATAGAATATTTTAAGTAGGCGGATGAGTGACTCCGGGTTGGGTATGCGTGACTATACCAAGAGTTTGGATTACAGTGGGATGTTCTTGTTAGATGATATTAAACTGCACATCTTGGAGAAGATAAAAATTGCCATTGGACAAGAAAAATGGTCCTTCCAACAAAATCTGATCATTCTAGAGTTGGAATGCTATACATCACAGATTTCCCAGAAATTGTACCTGTTTCTGTTTAGGTCTCCGTTTAGGTCTCCTAAAAATAGTTCTTGGGATGCCCAAATGTCCTGGAATTCATAGCAGACAGTGGTAGCAGCACAGTGTGTGGACAGAAGACAGCGAGCAGCCCAGCAATCTGTATCTGACACGCACTGCATCTGACCCACACTGCAACCTACATTATTTCTGACCCAGACTGTATCCGACCTGCACTGTATCTAGCCCACACTGTGTGTCCAGCACTGTAACCTACTCAATATCTGTGTGTACCAAGGTATTCTGCACTGTACCCCGCACAGTATCCGCAGGTACAGAATGCTGTTTTTATTTTTGGGGAAATTTTGGGGACCTGCTGGATGAAGGAGACACCGGTTCCTTAGCTGGAATAAGGAGCTGGCACTGATCACTTGACTCTTGGGTTGGCACAACTAACTACACTTGCTATTTGCTGATGCCGGCTGCCACATATTAAACGTAGAAACATAGAATTTGACAGAAGATAAGAACCACTTGGCCCATCTAATCTGCCACTTTTTTAACCATATTGATACCTCATACCCTATTTGATCTTTATTTCTTTGTATGGATATCCTTATGTCTATCTCATGTATGTTTAAATTGCTCTACTGTCTTAGCCTCTACCACCTCTGCTGGGAGGCTATTCCATTTGTCCACTACTTTTTCTGTGAAGTAATTTTCAATCAGATTTCCCCTGAACCTACCTCCCTCCAATTTCAGTGCATGTCCTCGTGTTCTATCACTTCTCTTCCTTTGAAAAATGTCTCTCTCCGGTATCTTGTTAAAACTCTTGATATATTTGAAAGTTTCTATCATGCTCCCCCTTTCCCTCCTCTGCTCCAAACTATACATGTTAAGATCCATTTTAGTTGCCCTTATTTGTACGGTCTCTAATGTATTAATAATCTTCTAAAGATATGGCCTCCAGAATTTACAACAGTATTCTAGATGAGGCCATACCAATGGCCAATACAGGAGCATTATTACTTATTTCTTTCTGCTGCTGATTCCTCTCCCTATACAACCAAGCATCAGACTAGCCTTCCTCATTGCTTTGTTATATTGCTTTCCTGCCTTTAAGGCACCTGAAATAGTAATTGCTACTGTAGCTCTCTTTCCTCCTCAGTAGTTTCCAATTTAGTGCCATTAATTTAATATTTAGCCTTTGGATTTTTGAGACCATGGCCAATATTTACTAATATTCATGTTTGAGTTGGTTTGTGTAGTGTTTAAACTCGTTTTGTATCGGGTGCATTTTCATGCAACTTTTTGAATCCATATACGCAAAGTTACGAAGCAGTCGACTTTATGGTTTTCGTGTTTTCCGATGTTGATGCCAGTCGTTTTTTTTTTGGCACATTTACGGCCGTTATTGTCGTTTGCGTACGTGTTTTTGTTGTATTTGCTGGGTTTTTTCCTAGGTTAAACGCGGCAGGTTGTTTTTTTTCCCGCGGACGCATTTTCACTTTCAGTTTCAATTTTCATCCCCGTTCGTGATTGGTTGTGTTTCAGATGGTAGGAGTGTCTGTGCGCAACCATATAAATACGCCCCAAACCGTCCGCACCTCGTGGGTTTAGTTAGTGGTGAGGAGGAGGGAGGTTGTGCTGTGGAGGTAGGTAAATTTGTGGTTTGGTGAGGAGTGTTGGTAGCGATTTCTGAGTGTGGTATTGTGTTTGAAAGTCGTCTTGTCATTCTTGACATCTTGTTATCACTGACACCCACAATTTCAACTTACACATTTCAAAGCAAGATGTCCATTTTTTATTGTGGTCTTATTTATTGAATCACCCAAAAAATAACCTCTTGGCTTCAAAAAATTTGAGACTTCAAAGCTATGAATGTTTGGGAAAATTACCAGCCACCTTCAGTATTTGTAGCACCTCACATCTCTTGCTCTTATTTAACATTGAGAACATTTCTTACCAAATTCTGAATCTTTTTGGATGGAATTTGCTTCTCCAAGATGTTTGCTGTAGAGAATAAACAGACTCTGATACTAGAACAAG
Organism: Pseudophryne corroboree; assembly: GCF_028390025.1. Classification (NCBI taxonomy): domain Eukaryota; kingdom Metazoa; phylum Chordata; class Amphibia; order Anura; family Myobatrachidae; genus Pseudophryne; species Pseudophryne corroboree. Next base: position 103,858,992 of record NC_086445.1, on the reverse strand, counting down.
TGGATGTAGAACTATGGCAGATGTCGTGATGGAAAAAGTTAAAAATATCAACATAACAATTACTGATGTGCACTTGAAATTTTTCGGGTTTTGTGTTTTGGTTTTGGCTTCGGTTCCGCGGCCGTGTTTTGGGTTCGAACGCGTTTTGACAAAACCTCACCGAATTTTTTTTGTCGGATTCGGGTGTGTTTTGGATTCGGGTGTTTTTTTCAAAAAAAACTAAAAAAACAGCTTAAATCATTGAATTTGGGGGTCATTTTGATCCCATAGTATTATTAACCTCAATAACCATAATTTACACTCATTTTCAGTCTATTCTGAACACCTCACACCTCACAATATTATTTTTAGTCCTAAAATTTGCACCAAGGTCGCTGGATGACTAAGCTCAGCGACCGAAGTGGCCGACACAAACACCTGGCCCATCTAGGAGTGGCACTGCAGTGTCACGCAGGATGGCCCTTCCAAAAAACACTCCCCAAACAGCACATGACGCAAAACAAAAAGAGGCACAATGAGGTAGCTGTGTGACTAAGATAAGTGACCCAAGTGGCCGACACAAACACCTGGCCCATCTAGGAGTGGCACTGCAGTGTCACGCAGGATGGCCCTTCCAAAAAACACTCCCCAAACAGCACATGACGCAAAGAAAAAAAGAGGCGCAATGAGGTAGCTGTGTGACTAAGATAAGCGACCCTAGTGGCCGACACAAACACCTGGCCCATCTAGGAGTGGCACTGCAGCGTCACGCAGGATGGCCCTTCCAAAAAACACTCACCAAACAGCACATGACGCAAAGAAAAATGAGGCGCAATGAGGTAGCTGTGTGACTAAGATTAGCGACCCTAGTGGCCGACACAAACACCTGGCCCATCTAGGAGTGGCACTGCAGTGTCATGCAGGATGGCCCTTCCAAAAAACACTCCCCAAACAGCACATGACGCAAAGAAAAAAAGAGGCGCAATGAGGTAGCTGTGTGACTAAGATAAGCGACCCAAGTGGCCGACACAAACACCTGGCTCATCTAGGAGTGGCACTGCAGTGTCACGCAGGATGGCCCTTCCAAAAAACACTCCCCAAACAGCACATGACGCATAAAAAAAAGAGGCGCAATGAGGTAGCTGTGTGACTAAGATAAGTGACCCAAGTGGCCGACACAAGATGTCCACCTCATCGTCATCCTTCGATATATCACCGTGTACATCCCCCTCCTCACAGATTATCAATTCGTCCCCACTGGAGTCCATCATCTCAGCTCCCTGTGTACTTTGTGGAGGCAATTGCTGCTGGTCAATGTCTCCACGGAGGAATTGATTATAATTCATTTTAATGAACATCATCTTCTCCACATTTTCTGGATGTAACCTCGTACGCCGATTGCTGACAAGGTGAGCGGCGGCACTAAACACTCTTTCGGAGTACACACTTGTGGGAGGGCAACTTAGGTAGAATAAAGCCAGTTTGTGCAAGGGCCTCCAAATTGCCTCTTTTTCCTGCCAGTATAAGTACGGACTGTCTGACGTGCCTACTTGGATGCGGTCACTCATATAATCCTCCACCATTCTTTCAATGGGGAGAGAATCATATGCAGTGACAGTAGACGACATGTCCGTAATCGTTGTCAGGTCCTTCAGTCCGGACCAGATGTCAGCATCAGCAGTCGCTCCAGACTGCCCTGCATCACCGCCAGCGGGTGGGCTCGGAATTCTGAGCCTTTTCCTCGCACCCGCAGTTGCGGGAGAATGTGAAGGAGGAGATGTTGACAGGTCGCGTTCCGCTTGACTTGACAATTTTCTCACCAGCAGTTCTTTGAACCCCAGCAGACTTGTGTCTGCCGGAAAGAGAGATCCAAGGTAGGTTTTAAATATAGGATCGAGCACGGTGGCCAAAATGTAGTGCTCTGATTTCAACAGATTGACCACCCGTGAATCCTTGTTAAGCGAATTAAGGGCTCCATCCACAAGTCCCACATGCCTAGCGGAATCGCTCTGTCTTAGCTCCTCCTTCAATATCTCCAGCTTCTTTTGCAAAAGCCTGATGAGGGGAATGACCTGACTCAGGCTGGCAGTGTCTGAACTGACTTCACGTGTGGCAAGTTCAAAGGGCAGCAGAACCTTGCACAACGTTGAAATCATTCTCCACTGCGCTTGAGACAGGTGCATTCCACCTCCTATATCGTGCTCAGTTGTATAGGCTTGAATGGCCTTTTGCTGCTCCTCCAACCTCTGAAGCATATAGAGGGTTGAATTCCACCTCGTTACCACTTCTTGCTTCAGATGATGGCAGGGCAGGTTCAGGCGTTTTTGGTGGTGCTCCAGTCTTCTGTACGTGGTGCCTGTACGCCGAAAGTGTCCCGCAATTCTTCTGGCCACCGACAGCATCTCTTGCACGCCCCTGTCGTTTTTTAAATAATTCTGCACCACCAAATTCAAGGTATGTGCAAAACATGGGACGTGCTGGAATTTGCCCAGATTTAATGCACACACAATATTGCTGGCGTTGTCCGATGCCACAAATCCACAGGAGAGTCCAATTGGGGTAAGCCATTCCGCGATGATCTTCCTCAGTTGCCGTAAGAGGTTTTCAGCTATGTGCGTATTCTGGAAAGCGGTGATACAAAGCATAGCCTGCCTAGGAAAGAGTCGGCGTTTGCGAGATGCTGCTACTGGTGCCGCCGCTGCTGTTCTTGCGGCGGGAGTCCATACATCTACCCAGTGGGCTGTCACAGTCATATAGTCCTGAGCCTGCCCTGCTCCACTTGTCCACATGTCCGTGGTTAAGTGGACATTGGGTACAACTGCATTTTTTAGGACACTGGTGAGTCTTTCTCTGAGGTCTGTGTACATTTTCGGTATCGCCTGCCTAGAGAAATGGAACCTAGATGGTATTTGGTACCGGGGACACAGTACCTCCAACAAGTCTCTAGTTGGCTCTGCAGTAATTATGGATACCGGAACCACGTTTCTCACCACCCAGGATTCCAAGTCCTCAGTTATCCGCTTTGCAGCAGGATGACTGCTGTGATATTTCATCTTCCTCGCAAAGGACTGTTGGACAGTCAATTGCTTGGTAAAAGTAGTAAAAGTGGTCTTACGACTTCCCCTCTGGGATGACCATCGACTCCCAGCAGCAACAACAGCAGCGCCAGCAGCAGTAGGCGTTACACGCAAGGATGCATCGGAGGAATCCCAGGCAGGAGAGGACTCGTCAGAATTGCCAGTGACATGGCTTGCAGGACTATTGGCATTCCTGGGGAAGGAGGAAATTGACACTGAGGGAGTTGGTGGGGTGGTTTGCGTGAGCTTGGTTACAAGAGGAAGGGATTTACTGGTCAGTGGACTGCTTCCGCTGTCGCCCAAAGTTTTTGAACTTGTCACTGACTTATGATGAATGCGCTGCAGGTGACGTATAAGGGAGGTTAACGTCCTTACCCCTACTTATTACAGCTTGACAAAGGCAACACATGGCTTGACACCTGTTGTCCGCATTTCTGTTGAAATACTTCCACACCGAAGAGCTGATTTTTTTGGTATTTTCACCAGGCATGTCAATGGCCACATTCCTCCCACGGACAACAGGTGTCTCCCCGGGTGCCTGACTTAAACAAACCACTTCACCATCAGAATCCTCCTGGTCAGTTTCCTCCCCAGTGCCAGCAACACCCATATCCTCCTCATCCTGGTGTACTTCAACACTGACATCTTCAATCTGACTATCAGGAACTGGACTGCGGGAGCTCCTTCCAGCACTTGCAGGGTGCGTGCAAATGGTGTAAAGCGCATGCTCTTCACGTCCAGTGTTGGGAAGGTCAGGCATCGCAACCGACACAATTGGACTCTCCTTGTGGATTTGGGATTTCGAAGAACGCACAGTTCTTTGCTGTGCTTTTGCCAGCTTGAGTCTTTTCATTTTTCTAGTGAGAGGCTGAGTGCTTCCATCCTCATGTGAAGCTGAACCACTAGCCATGAACATAGGCCAGGGCCTCAGCCGTTCCTTGCCACTCCGTGTGGTAAATGGCATATTGGCAAGTTTACGCTTCTCCTCCGACAATTTTATTTTAGATTTTTGAGTCCTTTTTTTACTGATATTTGGTGTTTTGGATTTTACATGCTCTGTACTATGACATTGGGCATCGGCCTTGGCAGACGACGTTGATGGCATTTCATTGTCTCGGCCATGACTAGTGGCAGCAACTTCAGCACGAGGTGGAAGTCGATCTTGATCTTTCCCTATTTTTGGAACCTCAACATTTTTGTTCTTTATATTTTAATAGGCACAACTAAAAGGCACCTCAGGTAAACAATGGAGATGGATGGATACTAGTATACTTATGGATGATGAGCGACTGCCGACACAGAGGTAGCTACAGCCGTGGACTACCGTACTGTGTCTGCTGCTAGTATAGACTGGATGATAATGATATAAAAAAAAATATATATATCACTACTGCAGGACAGGTATATATTATATAATGACGGACCTGCTGGACACTGTCAGCACTGCAGACTCCTAAAGTAAGCTACTAGTATCAAGAAGATAGAAATTAAAAAAAAACACAGGTAGGTGGTATACAATTATGGATGGACGAGCGACTGCCGACACAGAGGTAGCTACAGCCGTGGACTATCATACTGCATCTGCTGCTAGTAGAGACTGGATGATAATGATATAAAAAATATATATATATATAGCACTACTGCAGGACAGGTATATATTATATAATGACGGACCTGCTGGACACTGTCAGCACTGCAGACTCCTAAAGTAAGCTACTAGTATCAAGAAGATAGAAAAAAAAACACCACAGGTAGGTGATATACAATTATGGATGGACGAGCGACTGCCGACACAGAGGTAGCTACAGCCGTGGACTACCGTACTGCGTCTGCTGCTAGTATAGACAGGATGATAATGATATCAAAAATATATATATATCACTACTGCAGGACAGGTATAGATTATATAATGACGGACCTGCTGGACACTGTCAGCACTGCAGACTCCTAAAGTAAGCTACTAGTATCAAGAAGATAGAAAAAAAAACCACAGGTAGGTGGTATACAATTATGGATGGACGAGCGACTGCCGACACAGAGGTAGCTACAGCCGTGGACTACCATACTGCGTCTGCTGCTAGTATAGACTGGATGATAATGATATAAAAAATATATATATATCACTACTGCAGGACAGGTATATATTATATAATGACGGACCTGCTGGACACTGTCAGCACTGCAGACTCCTAAAGTAAGCTACTAGTATCAAGAAGATAGAAAAAAAAAACACAGGTAGGTGGTATACAATTATGGATGGATGAGCGACTGCCGACACAGAGGTAGCTACAGCCGTGGACTACCGTACTGCGTCTGCTGCTAGCAGAGACTGGATGATAATGATATAAAAAATGTATATATATATATCACTACTGCAGGACAGGTATATATTATATAATGACGGACCTGCTGGACACTGTCAGCACTGCAGACTCCTAAAGTAAGCTACTAGTATCAAGAAGATAGAAAAAAAAACACTACAGGTAGGTGGTATACAATTATGGATGGACGAGCGACTGCCGACACAGAGGTAGCTACAGCCGTGGACTACCGTACTGCGTCTGCTGCTAATATAGACTGGATGATAATGATATAAAAAATATATATATATCACTACTGCAGGACAGGTATATATTATATAATGACGGACCTGCTGGACACTGTCAGCACTGCAGACTCCTAAAGTAAGCTACTAGTATCAAGAAGATAGAAATAAAAAAAAAAACACAGGTAGGTGGTATACAATTATGGATGGACGAGCGACTGCCGACACAGAGGTAGCTACAGCCGTGGACTATCATACTGCATCTGCTGCTAGTAGAGACTGGATGATAATGATATAAAAAATATATATATATATAGCACTACTGCAGGACAGGTATATATTATATAATGACGGACCTGCTGGACACTGTCAGCACTGCAGACTCCTAAAGTAAGCTACTAGTATCAAGAAGATAGAAAAAAAAACACCACAGGTAGGTGATATACAATTATGGATGGACGAGCGACTGCCGACACAGAGGTAGCTACAGCCGTGGACTACCGTACTGCGTCTGCTGCTAGTATAGACAGGATGATAATGATATCAAAAATATATATATATCACTACTGCAGGACAGGTATAGATTATATAATGACGGACCTGCTGGACACTGTCAGCACTGCAGACTCCTAAAGTAAGCTACTAGTATCAAGAAGATAGAAAAAAAAACCACAGGTAGGTGGTATACAATTATGGATGGACGAGCGACTGCCGACACAGAGGTAGCTACAGCCGTGGACTACCATACTGCGTCTGCTGCTAGTATAGACTGGATGATAATGATATAAAAAATATATATATATCACTACTGCAGGACAGGTATATATTATATAATGACGGACCTGCTGGACACTGTCAGCACTGCAGACTCCTAAAGTAAGCTACTAGTATCAAGAAGATAGGAAAAAAAAACACAGGTAGGTGGTATACAATTATGGATGGATGAGCGACTGCCGACACAGAGGTAGCTACAGCCATGGACTACCGTACTGCGTCTGCTGCTAGCAGAGACTGGATGATAATGATATAAAAAATGTATATATATATATCACTACTGCAGGACAGGTATATATTATATAATGACGGACCTGCTGGACACTGTCAGCACTGCAGACTCCTAAAGTAAGCTACTAGTATCAAGAAGATAGAAAAAAAAACACTACAGGTAGGTGGTATACAATTATGGATGGACGAGCGACTGCCGACACAGAGGTAGCTACAGCCGTGGACTACCGTACTGCGTCTGCTGCTAATATAGACTGGATGATAATGATATAAAAAATATATATATATCACTACTGCAGGACAGGTATATATTATATAATGACGGACCTGCTGGACACTGTCAGCACTGCAGACTCCTAAAGTAAGCTACTAGTATCAAGAAGATAGAAAAAAAAAACACCACAGGTAGGTGGTATACAATTATGGATGGACGAGCGACTGCCGACACAGAGGTAGCTACAGCCATGGACTACCGTACTGCGTCTGCTGCTAGTATAGACTGGATGATAATGATATAAAAAATATATATATATCACTACTGCAGGACAGGTATATATTATATAATGACGGACCTGCTGGACACTGTCAGCACTGCAGACTCCTAAAGTAAGCTAGTAGTATCAAGAAGATAGAAAAAAAAAACACCACAGGTAGGTGGTATACAATTATGGATGGACGAGCGACTGCCGACACAGAGGTAGCTACAGCCGTGGACTACCGTACTGCGTCTGCTGCTAATATAGACTGGATGATAATGATATAAAAAATATATATATATCACTACTGCAGGACAGGTATATATTATATAATGACGGACCTGCTGGACACTGTCGGCACTGCAGACTCCTAAAGTAAGCTACTAGTATCAAGAAGATAGAAAAAAAAAACACAGGTAGGTGGTATACAATTATGGATGGACGAGCGACTGCCGACACAGAGGTAGCTACAGCCGTGGACTACCGTACTGCGTCTGCTGCTATTAGAGATTGGATGATAATGATATAAAAAATATATATATATATCACTACTGCAGGACAGGTATATATTATATAATGACGGACCTGCTGGACACTGTCAGCACTGCAGACTCCTAAGGTAATCTACTAGTATCAAGAAGATAGAAAAAAAAACACCACAGGTAGGTGGTATACAATTATGGATGGACGAGCGACTGCCGACACAGAGGTAGCTACAGCCATGGACTACCGTACTGCATCTGCTGCTAATATAGACTGGATGATAATGATATAAAAAATATATATATATCACTACTGCAGGACAGGTATATATTATATAATGACGGACCTGCTGGACACTGTCAGCACTGCAGACTCCTAAAGTAGGCTACTAGTATCAAGAAGATAAAAAAATAAAAAACCACAGGTAGGTGGTATACAATTATGGATGGACGAGCGACTGCCGACACAGAGGTAGCTACAGCCGTGGACTACCGTACTGCGTCTGCTGCTAGTATAGACTGGATGATAATGATATAAAAAATATATATATATATCACTACTGCAGGACAGGTATATATTATATAATGATGGACCTGCTGGACACTGTCAGCACTGCAGGCTCCTAAAGTAAGTTACTAGTATCAAGAAGATAGAAAAAAAAACACCACAGGTAGGTGGTATACAATTATGGATGGACGAGCGACTGCCGACACAGAGGTAGCTACAGCTGTGGACTACCGTACTGCGTCTGCTGCTAATATAGACTGGATGATAATGATATAAAAATATATATATATCACTACTGCAGGACAGGTATATATTATATAATGACGGACCTGCTGGACACTGTCAGCACTGCAGACTCCTAAAGTAAGCTACTAGTATCAAGAAGATAGAAAAAAAAAACACCACAGGTAGGTGGTATACAATTATGGATGGACGAGCGACTGCGACACAGAGGTAGCTACAGCCATGGACTACCGTACTGCGTCTGCTGCTAGTATAGACTGGATGATAATGATATAAAAAATATATATATATCACTACTGCAGGACAGGTATCTATTATATAATGACGGACCTGCTGGACACTGTCAGCACTGCAGACTCCTAAAGTAAGCTAGTAGTATCAGTATCAAGAAGATAGAAAAAAAAACACCACAGGTAGGTGGTATACAATTATGGATGGACGAGTGACTGCCGACACAGAGGTAGCTACAGCCGTGGACTACCGTACTGCGTCTGCTGCTAATATAGACTGGATGATAATGATATAAAAAATATATATATATCACTACTGCAGGACAGGTATATATTATATAATGACGGACCTGCTGGACACTGTCGGCACTGCAGACTCCTAAAGTAAGCTACTAGTATCAAGAAGATAGAAAAAAAAAACACAGGTAGGTGGTATACAATTATGGATGGACGAGCGACTGCCGACACAGAGGAAGCTATAGCCGTGGACTACCGTACTGCGTCTGCTGCTAGTAGAGACTGGATGATAATGATATAAAAAATATATATATATATATCACTACTGCAGGACAGGTATATATTATATAATGACGGACCTGCTGGACACTGTCAGCACTGCAGACTCCTAAAGTAAGCTACTAGTATCAAGAAGATAGAAAAAAAAACCACAGGTAGGTGGTATACCATTATGGATGGACGAGCGACTGCCGACACAGAGGTAGCTACAGCCGTGGACTACCGTACTGCGTCTGCTGCTAATATAGACTGGATGATAATGATATAAAAAATATATATATATCACTACTGCAGGACAGGTATATATTATATAATGACGGACCTGCTGGACACTGTCAGCACTGCAGACTCCTAAAGTAGGCTACTAGTATCAAGAAGATAAAAAAATTAAAAACCACAGGTAGGTGGTATACAATTATGGATGGACGAGCGACTGCCGACACAGAGGTAGCTACAGCCGTGGACTACCGTACTGCGTCTGCTGCTAGTATAGACTGGATGATAATGATATAAAAAATATATATATATCACTACTGCAGGACAGGTATATATTATATAATGACGGACCTGCTGGACACTGTCAGCACTGCAGACTCCTAAAGTAAGCTACTAGTATCAAGAAGATAGAAAAAAAAACCACAGGTAGGTGGTATACAATTATGGATGGACGAGCGACTGCCGACACAGAGGTAGCTACAGCCGTGGACTACCGTACTGCGTCTGCTGCTAATATAGACTGGATGATAATGATATAAAAAATATATATATATCACTACTGCAGGACAGGTATATATTATATAATGACGGACCTGCTGGACACTGTCAGCACTGCAGACTCCTAAAGTAAGCTACTAGTATCAAGAAGATAGAAAAAAAACACCACAGGTAGGTGGTATACAATTATGGATGGACGAGCGACTGCCGACACAGAGGTAGCTACAGCCGTGGACTACCGTACTACGTCTGCTGCTAATATAGACTGGATGATAATAATATAAAATATATATATATCACTACTGCAGGACAGGTATATATTATATTAATGACGGACCTGCTGGACACTGTCTGTCAGCAGAATGCGTTTTTTATAGAATAAAAACACCACACGACGAGTGTTCAACTTTTTCAGGCAGACAATCACAATATACTGGTGGTCAGTGTGGTCACTAGTCAGTCACACTGGCAGTGGCACTCTGGCAGCAAAAGTGTGCACTGTTAAATATGTACTCCTGCTATAACCTATAACTGCTCCCCAGTCTCCCCCACAATTAAGCTGTGTGAGCACTGCAGTGAGCAATCAGCACAGTCAAATATTATACATAGATGATGCAGCACACTGAGGCTGAGCACAGATATGGTATGTGACTGTGTCACTGTGTATCGTTTTTTTTCAGGCAGAGAACGGATTATATTAAATAATAATAAAACTGCACTGGAGGTCACTGGTCAGTCACTAGTATAACTAACTACTATCAGCAAAACTCTGCACTCTCTGAGTACTCCTAAGCTCCAGTAAATCAAGTGTCTCACTCTCACTCTCTATCTATTTCTAAACGGAGAGGACGCCAGCCAAGTCCTCTCCCTATGAATCTCAATGCACGTGTGAAAATGGCGGCGACGCGCGGCTCCTTATATAGAATCCGAGTCTCGCGATAGAATCCGAGCCTCGCGAGAATCCGACAGCGGGATGATGACGTTCGGGCACGCTCGGGTTAACCGAGCAAGGCGGGAAGATCCGAGTCGCTCGGACCCGTGTAAAAAAAGCTGAAGTTTGGGCGGGTTCGGATTCCGAGGAACCGAACCCGCTCATCACTAATAACAATACACTCTCCAGTATCATACAGTATCTGAACAATTGGGCTAAACACTGCAAAAGCACAGCCTACTATAATACCTGAACAAAACATCTGGAGTAGCATGATGCTTAGTAAAAGTGGAAGGACACTCCCAAAGTTACAGAAGAGTCTGAAGAACATGACCTGTAGAGTGAGATTAACATCAACACTAAGCAGCAAGGGCTCAGGAAAACTGAGCTCTACATCAGATTATCTACAGTGGTTGTCGCATTGGAATTAGTTGCCCCAAGAGTAGGAATGGCTTTGAGATAGAATATTTTAAATTGGAGGATGAGTGACTCCGGGTTGGGTATGCGTGACTATACCAATGCCGGAATCCCAACTTGCAGATGGCCGTCGGGGGTGGGGGTGAGTGGAGCGAAGCCCCTAGCAGGCTCGGCGGTTATATTCCCACTCTATGGGTGTCACAGAATAGTCACTGTTAGTCCGCACACCAACTGTCGGTACCGTAAGGGGGTGGGATTCTGATGGCGGTATTGTGTCTGGCGGTCTCCTGACCGCCAGTCACGTACCTGCCTCCCGTGACTCCAATTACTAAGGAGATAAACTTCCATCACAAAGAGGAATGTAAAATGAGCTGACAAAGTGTCTTGCTTGTCTGCTAGAGGATATCATACATGCAGATGTATGAAGTAAAAGAGACATCATAATCAGAGAGAGTATTTGAATCTACTAGAGTTTGGATTACAGTGGGATGTACTTGTTAGATGATATTAAACTGCACATCTTGGAGAAGATAAAAATTGCCATTGGACAAGAAAAATGGTCCTTCCAACAAAATCTGATCATTCTAGAGTTGGAATGCTATACATCACAGATTTCCCAGAAATTGTACCTGTTTCTGTTTAGGTCTCCGTTTAGGTCTCCTGAAAATAGTTCTTGAAATGCCCATATGTCCTGGAATTCATAGCAGACAGTGGTAGCAGCACAGTGTGTGGACAGAAGACAGGGAGCAGCCCAGCAATCTGTATCTGACACGCACTGCATCTGACCCACACTGCAACCTACATTATTTCTGACCCAGACTGTATCCGACCTTCACTGTATCTAGCCCACACTGTGTGTCCAGCACTGTAACCTACTCAATATCTGTGTGTACCAAGGTATTCTGCACTGTACCCCGCACAGTATCCGCAGGTACAGAATGCTGTTTTTATTTTTGGGGAAATTTTGGGGACCTGCTGGATGAAGGAGACACCGGTTCCTTAGCTGGAATAAGGAGCTGGCACTGATCACTTGACTCTTCGGTTGGCACAACTAACTACACTTGCTATTTGCTGATGCCGGCTGCCACATATTAAACGTAGAAACATAGAATTTGACAGAAGATAAGAACCACTTGGCCCATCTAATCTGCCACTTTTTTAACCATATTGATACCTCAAACCCTATTTGATCTTTATTTCTTTGTATGGATATCCTTATGTCTATCTCATGCATGTTTAAATTGCTCTACTGTCTTAGCCTCTACCACCTCTGCTGGGAGGCTATTCCATTTGTCCACTACTTTTTCTGTGAAGTAATTTTTCCTCAGATTTCCCCTGAACCTACCTCCCTCCAATTTCAGTGCATGTCCTCGTGTTCTATCACTTCTCTTCCTTTGAAAAATGTCTTTCTCCGGTATCTTGTTAAAACTCTTGATATATTTGAAAGTTTCTATCATGCTCCCCCTTTCCCTTCTCTGCTCCAAACTATACATGTTAAGACCCATTTTAGTTGCCCATATTTGTACAGTCTCTAATGTATTAATAATCTTCTAAAGATATGGCCTCCAGAATTTACAACAGTATTCTAGATGAGGCCATACCAATGGCCAATACAGGGGCATTATTACTTATTTCTTTCTGCTGCTGATTCCTCTCCCTATACAACCAAGCATCTGACTAGCCTTCCTCATTGCTTTGTTATATTGCTTTCCTGCCTTTAAGGCACCTGAAATAGTAATTGCTACTGTAGCTCTCTTTCCTCCTCAGTAGTTTCCAATTTAGTGCCATTAATATTATATTTAGCCATTGGATTTTTGAGATCATGGCCAATATTTACTAATATTCATGTTTGAGTTGGTTTGTGTAGTGTTTAAACTCGTTTTGTATCTGGTGCATTTTCATGCAACTTTTTGAATCCATATACGCAAAGTTACGAAGCAGTCGACTTTATGGTTTTCGTGTTTTCCGATGTCGATGCCAGTCGTTTTTTTTGGCACATTTACGGCCGTCATTGTCGTTTGCGTACGTGTTTTTGTTGTATTTGCTGGATTTTTATCTAGGTTAAACGCGGCAGGTTGTTTTTTTTCCAGCGGCCGCATTTTCACTTTCAGTTTCAATTTTCATCCCCGATTTCTGAGTGTGGTATTGTGTTTGAAAGTCGTCTTGTCATTCTTGACGTCTTGTTATCACTGACACCCACAATTTCAACTTACACATTTCAAAGCAAGATGTCCATTTTTAATTGTGGTCTTATTTATTGAATCACCCAAAAAATAACCTCTTGGCTTCAAAAAATTTGAGACTCCAAAGCTATGAATGTTTGGGAACATTACCAGCCACCATCAGTATTTGTAGCACCTCACATCTGTTGCTCTTATTTAACATTGAGAAAATTTCTTACCAAATTCTGAATCCTTGGATGGAATTTGCTTCTCCAAGATGTTTGCTGTAGAGAATAAACAGACTCTGATACTAGAACAAGTGGATGTAGAACTATGGCAGATGTCGTGATGGAAAAAGTAAAAAATATCAACATAACAATACACTCTCCAGTATCATACAGTATCTGAACAATTGGGCTAAACACTGCAAAAGCACAGCCTACTATAATACCAGAACAAAACATCTGGAGTAGCATGATGCTTAGTAAAAGTGGAAGGACACTCCCAAAGTTACAGAAGAGTCTGAAGAACATGACCTGTAGAGTGAGATTAACATCAACACTAAGCAGCAAGGGCTCAGGAAAACTGAGCTCTACATCAGATTATCTACAGTGGTTGTCGCATTGGAATTAGTTGTCCCAAGAGTAGGTATGGCTTTGAGATAGAATATTTTATATTGGAGGATGAGTGACTCCGGGTTGGGTATGCGTGATTATACCAATGCCGGAATCCCAACTTGCAGATGGCCGTCGGTGGTGGGGGTGAGTGGAGCGAAGCCCCTAGCAGGCTCGGCGGTTATATTCCCACTCTATGGGTGTCACAGAATAGTCACTGTTAGTCCGCACACCAACTGTCGGTACCGTAAGGGGGTGGGATTCTGGTGGCGGTATTGTGTCTGGCGGTCTCCTGACCGCCAGTCACGTAACTGCCTCCCGTGACTCCAATTACTAAGGAGATAAACTTCCATCACAAAGGGTAAATTAAAATGAGCTGACAAAGTGTCTTGCTTGTCTGCTAGAGGATATCATACATACAGATGTATGAAGTAAAAGAGACATCATAATCAGAGAGAGTATTTGAATCTACTAGAGTTTGGATTACAGTGGGATGTTCTTGTTAGATGATATTAAACTGCCCCGCACAGTATCCGCAGGTACAGAATGCTGTTTTTATTTTTGGGGAAATTTAGGGGACCTGCTGGATGAAGGAGACACCGGTTCCTTAGAATAAGGAGCTGGCACTGATCACTTGACTCTTGGGTTGGCACAACTAACTACACTTGCTATTTGCTGATGCCGGCTGCCACATATTAAACGTAGAAACATAGAATTTGAAAGAAGATAAGAACCAATTGGTCCATCTAATCTGCCACTTTTTTAACCATATTGATACCTCAAACCCTATTTGATCTTTATTTCTTTGTATGGATATCCTTATGTCTATCTCATGCATGTTTAAATTGCTCTACTATCTTAGCCTCTACCACCTCTGCTGGGAGGCTATTCTACTTGTCCACTACTTTTTCTGTGAAGTAATTTTTCCTCAGATTTCCCCTGAACCTACCTCCCTCCAATTTCAGTGCATGTCCTCGTGTTCTATCACTTCTCTTCCTTTGAAAAATGTCTCTCTCCGGTATCTTGTTAAAACTCTTGATATATTTGAAAGTTTCTATCATGCTCCCCCTTTCCCTTCTCTGCTCCAAACTATACATGTTAAGATCCATTTTAGTTGCCCTTATTTGTACGGTCTCTAATGTATTAATAATCTTCTAAAGATATGGCCTCCAGAATTTACAACAGTATTCTAGATGAGGCCATACCAATGGCCAATACAGGGGCATTATTACTTATTTCTTTCTGCTGCTGATTCCTCTCCCTATACAACCAAGCATCTGACTAGCCTTCCTCATTGCTTTGTTATATTGCTTTCCTGCCTTTAAGGCACCTGAAATAGTAATTGCTACTGTAGCTCTCTTTCCTCCTCAGTAGTTTCCAATTTAGTGCCATTAATATTATATTTAGCCTTTGGATTTTTGAGACCATGGCCAATATTTACTAATATTCGTGTTTGAGTTGGTTTGTGTAGTGTTTAAACTCGTTTTGTATCGGGTGCATTTTCATGCAACTTTTTGAATCCATATACGCAGAGTTACGAAGCAGTCGACTTTATGGTTTTCGTGTTTTCCGATGTCGATGCCAGGCGGTTTTTTTTTTGGCACATTTACGGCCGTCATTGTCGTTTGCGTACGTGTTTTTGTTGTATTTGCTGGGTTTTTTCCTAGGTTAAACGAGGCAGGTTTTTTTTTCCCGCGGCCGCATTTTCACTTTCAGTTTCAATTTTCATCCCCGTTCGTGATTGGTTGTGTTTCAGATGGTAGGAGTGTCTGTGCGCAACCATATAAATACGCCCCAAACCGTCCGTACCTCGTGGGTTTAGTTAGTGGTGAGGAGGAGGGAGGTTGTGCTGTGGAGGTAGGTGAATTTGTGGTTTGGTGAGGAGTGTTGGTAGCGATTTCTGAGTGTGGTATTGTGTTTGAAAGTCGTCTTGTCATTCTTGTTGTCTTGTATTTTGTGGTTTTGTCTCACTTTTAGTCCAAGTTATTTTTCTTTATAGTCCCTTGTCAGTGTGTGTGTGTGTGTGTGTGTGTGTGTGTGTGTGTGTGTGTGTTTGTGTGTGTGTGTGGGGGGGGGGTGAGTTGTGCAGTTGTAGTGGAGGAGTGTGTTGTTTATTTGTTTTTTCTGTGTTAACTGTTTAGACACACAATTATGTGTGACTCAGAGGTGGGTGAGGTGGAGGGTGTGAGTGAGGGGGAGGAGGTTGGTCAGGTGGAGGAGGTGAGTGTTAGTGAGGTTAGTGAGGTGGAGGAGGAGGCCACGCACCACTACTAAGACTGGGCGGAATGTAAAGTTTAGTTTTGCTAAAAATGTGGCATTGGTGCGTGAGCTGATGAAGTATCAGAGGCAGCTATTTGGCCCTGAGTCCGCCAAGGTGCCAACACGGAGGAAGACGGTGTTGTGGGCGAAAGTTGTTGCTGCTGTCAATAGTGAGGGGGTGGTCAAGCGGACGGAGGACACGTGCCGCAAACGGTACTATGACATAAAGCGACGTGTCAAGTCCAAAATGGCCAAGGAGGCCAAGTCGGCTCGGAAAACCGGTGGTGGGCAGCCCTATATTGCAAGATATCTGGAGTATGAGGAGCCCATGCGGAGTGTAATACCTCCTGAAGTAGTCTCTGCAACCCATGTCCGGGATTCAGATAGGCCCAGGAAGAATGGTGAGCATGTGTATTTGCATTTACATTCTATGCCTTTTTTTTTTTTTTAAATGTGTGTCATGTGACGTTGCATATTACTCCCATCTTTAAGTGTGTGTCAGCCAATACATTGTTTTGGTTAATGTTTTATACAAAAGCCAATGTAACATCTTACTTTATTGTATGTCATGTGTTTTGCTGAAAGATATTTTGCATGTGTAGTTTGGACTTGGTGTGTCTCTGAATTGTCCTGCAATAATGTTTTCCTTTTGGGCGTTTTTTTTTTTATAAAACTGTGACTATGTTTATATTTATGTGATCCATGTGCAATGTTTAAAAAACAGTGATTGTCATGTTAGAGGCTGGAGTAGTGGAAAGTGGTTTGGAAACCACTTACATGTGTAATGTCATTATTAGATAATGTTAAATTTGTAATCAAAATAACACTATTTCATTGATAATTTTTAGCTTGTATTTGTACCGTGACACCACAATGCAGTGTAATTTTAAAAATATTGCTACATTTTGGTTTGGCTCATATAGTGGTAATGTGTCTTTGGAGTGCCACATCACAGAGCAATTTAGATATTGCATCTGTAATATTTATCCTTTCAATACAAAATGAAGATGTGTGTGTTTTTGTTTGTTTTTTTTGTTTGTTTTTTACTTGTGGCCTATGTCAGTGTCCTGTACATGTTTTCCTGTGTTGATTTTGCCATAGTGCATATGTCTATTGGACAATGTTTATTGTTTTATGTATTTATTTTTTTCCGGTCCTTATGTTTAAAAAAAAAAAAAAAAACAAGCATTTTTAAAAGAATAAAAGTTTATAAGCATAATGGGTGGATGTATCCACAATAGCATGAATATTTTTTATTTATTTATTTTATACAGTGTTTGAAAAAAGCAGAACTACTCGTCGGCCAGTAACTCCTGTCACATCTGATGATGATGACGCTGCGGTAGCAGGTAAAGTGTTCATTGTAGTATAGGGTATGCTTGTACAGGAATGGCCATAACAAAACTGCACTTTCATTAAAAGGTCCATCAAAAGAAGTATGAAGCAGCAGAAGTGGCACTTCTGTAAGAAATCACCACAAAAAACCTGTGGCCGAAAAGAAAGCAAGGTCGTATGACCCGGCCCAACCACAGCAGGCTACCCCACCACGAAGATTATCGTCCGTATGTTCTGTCCCCCCACTCCAAATTTTGGACACACCTCCAAGACGTCATCCACACTCCCCTCATCTTGATTGTGAGTATCAAACTGAAATAAATGTAAAAAAATTCAGAACGTAATCAAAATATTTAATGGCCGTATTAAGGCAAAACACATCAACAACTTAGATACTTACCTCAGTAAGTAAAAGCTGAAATGGAATCCAAGCTAAATGGCCTTGTCCACATCCAGTAAAGATATGTATGTCCACTTGAGCCATACAGTATGACATTGTGTGTAAGATGCTGCAACAAAAAAGCATGTTTTTTATTGAAAAAACTAAGGTTGTTTTTCTAAATTTCACATGTGTGATTGAGGTAACATTGGAAAATACATATAAAAACATTACTATGTTTGATCAAAGCTATAAGGTAACACATTATGGATTCCAATGTGTTTTTATGGTAGAGTATGTGTGAGCTACAATAAAACTAAAGTGTTTGCTTTAACAATTAAGTAACCAGACACATTTGCCACAAACAGGCATATGTATGTATTTAAGTTATGAGTGATGATTTTGCTAGGCAGAATAGTTGAAAGCAACAGTGAATGACATGTGTTCCATGTGTAGTGATTTGTTTACATTTCTCAAACATATGGATAGCTAACAGAGATTTGTTTAACAATTCAGCTTCTAGTCCTGGGAACAGCATCCCTCTGCAACAACAGCAACACAGTGACATGGAGGAGACAAACATCTTAGAAATGCAGCCATTAAGGCAAGGAATGAGCCCCCCTGCACCTGTGAGTACACCACCACAGCAAAGCACACCACCACCACAACACAGCCCAACAACACCAGGAACACAAGGCCCTGATCAGGTGTTTTGGTCCATTTGGGCTAGACAGCAGGCCACTAATGAAGATTGCCTGCGTAGGCAGACACAAATGTTTGCTAGCCTACCATCTCACCTCAGAAGAATATCAAGAAATCTGAGTAGACAAAATGAACAAACAACCAGAATAGGCAATACCATGGAACTCATGCGTACATACATTACACAGGTCATGGGCAACTTACAGCGCATAATGGAAGAACAGCACAGACTAATGGAAGAAGAGCACAGACTAATGGAAGAACAGCACAGACAACAGCAAAGTTATATGAACATTTTTCAAAACAATCAAAAGATTAATGAAAGTTTATTCCGAATTGTAGACAATCAAAATGCTGCTACACGTGAACTCAATGCCACCCTCACTAACCTGAATGAAACACTCAGATGCATGCACCAACAGCAAACAAGCAGCAGTTCTGGTATGACTACTCCAAATATCACGCCAGTCTCATCACCACCAAGACGCTCCACCAGAGCACGACAACATGACAGTGCTAAAGGCAAAGGGCAGGACAAGCAGCCACCAAAAAAACGTGAAAATAATACAAGTTAGACATTTGTGATAAGTAACTCAAAATAGTTAGTAAGTGTATGTTTGGCAAAAAATATATAACACTTAGCTCCTTGACAATTTTTACAACATCATTAATTATACGTGGTACAAACAACAACATAAAATTTGTATGCACATTTATTCTTTACCATTTTTCTAGGTATTGGAGGATGGAAATGTTGATGGGCTCCATCAACATTTCCCTCATGCACATACATGTTAGCAGGAAGTAAACTGACCACTGGATTTTTTTTTCTAATCATTACTCTTTCTAGATTCCAATCATTCTCTTTTCCTGCAGACACAATAATTGGCAGCCAGGCAGAATGTCTTTAGCAGGAAGTAAACTGACCACTTGATTTTTTTCTAATCATTACTCTTTCTAGATTCCAATCATTCTCTTTTCCTGCAGACACAATAATTGGCAGCCAGCCAGAATGTCTTTAGCAGGAAGTAAACTGACCACTTGATTTTTTTCTAATCATTACTCTTTCTAGATTCCAATCATTCTCTTTTCCTGCAGACACAATAATTGGCAGCCAGGCAGAATGTCTTTAGCAGGAAGTAAACTGACCACTTGATTTTTTTCTAATCATTACTCTTTCTAGATTTCAATCATTCTCTTTTCCTGCAGACAATCCAAATTACAATGTTATTGATAAATATTTTACCTTTCTTCTCTATACAACATTACAAGAAGAACACAATTAAGTTGCCTAAAAAGCTTGTAATATGTTGGCATTGAATTTAAAAAAAAAACATTGACAAATGAATGTCAGTATTGTTGGGACATGTTTGTGTGTGTTGAAAATTAGCAAGAATGTTATTACACATGATGCTGAAACCAACAAATATGTACTTTTAACCAAAAATCACAGAATGTGTATAATAATGTATATATGTGGCAAACTGTATATTTACTTACACATCATCAAGTTTACTGCATCAAACATTAGGAAATAAATTATTCCGGATTACAGTAAGTATGTGTCTCTTAAATATGATGGAGCATCACACATAGGGACACATGTATTCCTCAAGGCTAACATATTATATGTTGAGGAGTGTTTTTTTGGGAACACAGGTTCTCAAACTCGGCCTTCAGGACCCCACACAGTGTATGTTTTGCAGGTCTCCTCACAGAATCACAGGTGACATAATTAGCTCCACCTGTGAACCTTTTAACATATGTCTGTAAGTAATTCATACACCTGTGCTTCTACTGGGTTACGTGAAAAACATGCACTGTGTGTGGTCCTGAGGGCCGAGTTTGTGAACCTGTGCATTAGTACGTTACACACAATGATAAAGTGAAATACTAAATGGATTATGTGGGCTTGTAATAAATTAGCACTGCAAGTTTACGATCACTTATCCAGACTTAATGCATGCCACTCATAATCTGTTGTTTTGAGTTTAAAAATCCACACAATACACATGCAACATTTGTTTTGCATAAAGCGAGGGTATGTTTGTATGTGTTAAGGAGACAGACACATTCTGAGTAATGGTTTTGCCAATAAAAATGGCAAAACATCTATTTATGATTACACAACAAATTAAATAAGCAAACCAAACTTACCTTATAAATAGCGAGTGATGAGCTCTTGCCTAACCTGCCTCCCTACATCTGTACTCCAAGTATTCCTCTGTTTGCTGGCTGCTTTCTTCCTCCTCCTCCTCCTCCTCCTCCTCAACATGTGGCAGATGTTGTTGCAAACACATGTTATGAAGAAAGCAGCAGCGGAACACAATTTGAGTCACCTTGGAGGGACTATACAACAAAAGGCCACCAGACTTATCCAGACACCGAAACCTAGATTTCAGCACACCAACACATCTTTCTATCACATTCCACGTGGACTTATGTGCATGATTGTAATTGTGTTCAGCAGGGGTATCAGGTCGGGACAATGGAGTTAGAAGCCAAGAGAAACAGCCATATCCTCCATCACCTAAAAGACAGATATAGTAAAGTGATTCATGTTAAGATACAGCAACACATAAGTAACACACTGTGGGGTAGATGTATTAACCTGTAGAAGGCATAAGGAAGTGATAAACCAGTGATATGTGCAAGCTAATAAAGGTAGCAGACAATCTGTTCCTAAATGTTCATTTACATATTGGAGCTGATTGGCTGGTGCCTTTATCACCTTGCACAGATCACTGGTTTCTCACTTCCTTATGCCCTCTACAGGTTAATACATCTGCACCTGTATTTGGACAAAGTATACGCAGGCCTACACATATCAAATTGCATACCCAGCAGCCATCCATCTGGCATTTGTCCGTCCTCAAACTTATCAAAGAGGGATGACTGACTGAGGATAAAGGAGTCATGGCAGCCCCCAGGGTAACCAGCAACAACACTCATTATTTTGAGATTTGCATCACAAACCACCTGCACATTTGTGGAGTGTTTGAAATGGCGATTAGTATATATGTGCTGCCTGCCCCTGGGTGGTCTCAGCTGAATATGTGTGCAATCTATGGCTCCAAGCGCATTGGGCATGCCAGCCAGCTCATAGAAATCTATCCTGACGGCATGCCACTGAGACTCCTGGGTAGGGTAGCAGATTGAGGCCTCAATGTGGGGCTGCAAAACAGCCAACACCTGTGTGTATATTTTAAAGAACAATAAACATGAGATTTTAGGACAGAACTGGCCACCGAGAAATTAAAACAAATAAAAACAGAAGAGGTGGTTAGGTATACATCACCTGTGTTAAGATTCTGGAAAATGAGGGCTGTGAGATTCCTATGACATCCCCAGACACACCCTGAAAGCTGACAGTAGCCAGAAAAGTGTAACACAGCCAGGAGATTGTGCAGGCCTGAGACAGAGCGAGAGCGTGCAGTCTCAGGGTCTAGGCCCAGTTTGACAAGGTCATACAGACGGAAAATGTTGCTACGATTTAGACGGAACATCTGTATGACCTTATCATCGGACAATGCGTTCAAGTTTAAACGCCCCCTAAAGAAACGAGGCCTGCGCAGCCTCCGCGGAATCTGTACAACCTGCTGACCATGTTCAGTTTCTTGGCCCTGGGTACTTACAGGCTGATGTCTGAGTCTGAGGAATCCCACAGCACACAAAAGATCACTGGCCCACAGTCCTGCTGCCATTTCGGAGTGTAGGTGTATTGAACTGGGCCTAACATCCTTTTATAGGCATCCTAATTCAGGTGTGATTGATTTTTGAGTTGCAACTCATGTAAACACGATTGAAAAAAGCAGGTCTATTTTTTTGCCGCTTTTTTTTCCGATTCGCAAAAAAATACGAACGCAATTGAGCACTCAGAAACTAACACCCACATACGAATGAATAGTGAATTCCCGTATTGTATGAAATAACAGCCGCGTTTGACCGATGGTCTATTCTTTCGTATTTCGGAACTTTGCAAATCAAACCATTACGAATAGTCCAAACACTGCCAAGTTTGGTGCTCAGTGAATTCCCGGATTGGGACTTAGAAAAAAAAACACAAAACGGACAAACTCGAATTCTTAGTAAATATTGGCCCATGAGTGCATGAGTTTGCTTTTCTTGACATGAAACTGTAATTTCCACTCTTATGACTATTCTTCTAGTTTAACTAGATCATAAATATTTGTTTGGTGTGTTTATCTTGTTGTGTTTATCTTTGTGTCATCCGCAGAAAGGTTTACTTTCCTTTCAATACCATTTGCACTGTCAACAATAAAGATATTAAAAAAACATTAGTCCAAGTACATATCCCTGGGGTACTCCACTGGTAACATTTCACTTTTGTGAATGCACGCCATTTACTCCAACTCTCTGTTTTCTATGAACCAAGGTCTTATCTATTCAACCATCTGAGAATCCAATCCTATGCTTTCAAATTTATTTAAAAGTCTGCGATGTGGAACAGTGTCAAAAGCTTTACTAAAGTCTAGATAAGCTGTATCTATGCCCCCCCTTTATCTATTAATTTAGTCACCCAGTCAAAACAGTCAATAAGATTTGTTTGACATAATCTCTCCCCAGTAAATCCATGCTATTTGGGATCCTGTAAATTGCTTCATTTGAGATAATCTACAACCTTTTCATGTAAGAGAGTTTCCATCAATTTTCCTACAACTGATGTAAGGCTGACTGGTTAGTAGTTGCTTGCCTCTTCCTTGCTTCCACTTTTGTGCAGTGGGAGTATGCTCTTCCAGTCCTCTCAAATTACTCCTGTAGCTAGTGACTGGCTGAATCATTCTGTAAATGGTGCCATCAGCTATTTTAATACCCTTGTATTTATTTATACCAGTGCTGGCTGAATAAATGTAAAAAATTAATAAAAAAATGGTCGGTTTGTAACAATAATACACAATTTATTAAAACAACAAAAAATTAGAATTTGGATATTAAGGTGCCATAAATATACATGTAATAATGATACTGGTTTCACATTTCATATAGCCATAAAAGCCATTGGTTTCACTACTTCATACTGTATGAACAACCCTGGATTAAGACCCTCTCCTAAAGGGTGTCCATAAGAAAATACTATTAGCAGCAAGGTTACCAAATAGTGGTGAAGCAGTCTCCAGTAGTTTTTAAACAGACTCTGGGGTATATTTACTAAGGTACCGATTTTGACCGAGATGCCGTTTTTTCTTCAAAGTGTCATCTCGGGAATTTAGTAAGCAAAAATCTCGGCAGTGATGAGGGCATTCGTAATATTTTGGAAGTCCTTGGAAAAAATTACGAATCAATACACCATCCGTAAAATACGCCTGCAAATTGGTAGAACTCGGTAATTTACTAAAAAGTGCAAATCACAAAATAACCAAACACTGCCGTGAAAAATGACAAATCGTAATAAAGTGCAAAAAAAAACAGACCTGCTTTTTTTTACCGTGATTGGATAGGCATGCACGGATCCATGAGATCCGTGCATGTTTATCAGTGGGAAGGGGTGGGAAAGTGTTCATTTTCTTTAAATAAATTGCGTGGGGTCCCCCCTCCTAAGCATAATCAGCCTCGGGCTCTTTGAGCCGGTCCTGGTTGAAAAAATATGGGGAAAAAAGTGACAGGGGTTCCGCCATATTTAATCAACCAGCACTGGGCTCTGCGCCTGGTCCTGGTTCCAAAAATACAGGGGACAAAAAGCGTAGGGGTCCCCCGTATTTTTTAAACCAGCACCGGGCTCCACTAGCTGGACAGATAATGCCACAGCCGGGGGTCACTTTTATACAGTGTCCTGTGGCATTAAATACCCAGCTAGTCATCCCTTTCCTGGGTACCCTGGAGGAGTGGGAACCCCTTAAATCAAGCCCCCCCCCCCTCCAGCCACCCAAGGGCCAGGGGTGAAGCCCGAGGCTGTCCTCCCCATCCAAGGGCTGCGGATGGGGGGCTGATAGCCTTTGTGAAAAGTGTTGAATATTGTTTTTAGTAGCAGTACTACAAGGCCCAGCAAGCCTCCCCTGCAAGCTGGTACTTGGAGAACCACAAGTACCAGCATGCAGCTGAAAAACGGGCCCGCTGGTACCTGTAGTACTACTACTAAAAAAATACCCCAATAAAGACATAACACACACACACCTTGACAGTAAAACTTTAATACATACATCCACACCACCATATACACATACTTACCTATGTTCCCACACAGGTCGGTCCTCTTCTCCATGTAGAATCGGTTGACCGAGAGTAACCTCACCGCTGACCACAAAGTTCCCACCATTGGTTACAATGGAGCGCATAGGCGCTACATTGTAACACTGCCGTGTGCTGCCTGTCATACACTACAGGAGCACACAGCCAATCAGGAGGGTGCCACAACGTGGCGCTCCCTGATTGGCTGATGGAACCTTCTTAGACATAAGTCAGAGGGGGTTCCTGGCATTCGGGGAAAGGGGTCCCATGTAAAAACATGGGGCCCCTTTCAGTGCGAGGTCCGGTGTCCGATTTGTTATTTTGCCAAATACCAGGATTACAAATGGATTACACGAGGAGCCATCTACACTGGATTTGGTGAGTATAATTTTTCAACAGGTACACCATGGATTCTACATGGAGAAGAGGACCGACCTGCCTGGGAACATAGGTAAGTATGTGTATATGGTGGTGTGGATGTATGTATTAAAGTTTTACTGTCAAGGTGTGTGTGTTATGTCATTATTGGGGTATTTTTTTAGTAGTAGTACTACAGGTACCAGCGGGCCCGTTTTTCCGATGCATGCTGGTACTTGTGGTTCTCCAAGTACCAGCTTGCGGGGGAGGCTTGCTGGGCCTTGTAGTACTGCTACTAAAAACAATATTCAACACTTTTCACAAAGGCTATCAGCCCCCCATCCGCAGCCCTTGGATGTGGGGGGACAGCCTCTGGCTTCACCCCTGGCCCTTGGGTGGCTGGAGGGGGAATACCCCTTGATTTAAGGGGTTCCCACTCCTCCAGGGTACCCCGGCCAGGGGTGACTAGCTGGGTATTTATTGCCACGGCCGCAGGGCACTGTATAAAAGTAACCCCCGGCTGTGGCATTATCTGTCCAGCTAGTGGAGCCCGGTGCTGGTTTCAAAAATACGGGGGACCCCTACGCTTTTTGTCCCCCATATTTTTGGAACCAGGACCAGGCGCAGAGCCCGGTGCCGGTTGATTAAATATGTCACTTTTTTTCCCATATTTTTTCAACCAGGACCGGCTCAAAGAGCCCGAGGCTGGTTATGCTTAGGAGGGGGAACCCACGCAATTTATTTTTACATTTTAAACTATTTTAAAAAATTAAAAAAGGTGCACAATGAACCCCAGCACGGATCTCACAGATCCGGCCGTGTTTCATTGTGTTAAAATCGACAGTGTTTTGCAATTCACTCCCGTAAAACACTGCAAAAAAAAACGAATGACATCGACATCGACATCGGTAAAAACGAAAATGCCGAATACGACAGCTTAGTAAATTAGCCGTAAAAAATTCAAAAAGTTGCACTTTTACACTTTCAATATCATTCGTGATTAATCTCCCACCAAATCGGGAGAAATACGATTCTTAGTAAATATACCCCTCTGTGTAGTAGTCAGATAACTTTGAGGTATTGTTTAGGGAAAATCCACAGAAGTAAGACAAAACACTGCCAATAATTGCCAAAGGAGAGTATTACAGTCCGGAAGATATCCAGAAGATATGTCCAGCAGGCGGGATAAGCCCAATGCATTTCACTGGTATATAAAAACAGCCAGCTTCATCAGGAGTACATTTTAAAATGTCCAAATGGCCCCCTATAAATACCTAGTCTATAATGGCAAAATCATTGCACCTCTGTCAAACAGATTATATTGTACAAACCGTCCATCAATATAGTTTCATACTGATACTTAGGAAATCCTTCTGATTCCCAAACAATATTAAATTATCATATTAGGATTATTGTAACAGTTACCTTTTATGAGGATAAACAGAGAAAAGGGAATTAAGGTCCGTTCCCCAATTACATGATCTGTTGACCTTGGGTCATGTGTCCCAAGGGAACCAATCCATATTATTATGTTGTATGTTTACAATTGAGCAGCTCCAATCACGTGTTGTTTGCCAGATCATGTGATCAGGAAGTGTCCCAAGTGTCAGCCAAATTAGATTTACACATCATCTCCAGGTCACGTGACTGCGCACACCACGTTAGCTGGGATGGCAGCGGAGGCCGCAGAGGACAGGAGACGCCATTCCCTGTGACAGAAGGGATTAACTGTGTAGTTGCCATGAGAGAGCTGCCAGGATCACGGAGAGAAGACTGAGGCAATGTTGTACAGTGCACTGCACGCAGACAGTGCAGATGGAATCCAGGCTTGGAGCGCTGGGCCAGTCTCAGGAGACAGAAGTTAAGAAGTGATGACTAATTACCTGGATCGTGACAAATGGCATTGGAGGCCTAAAGAGATGATGAGATTTCCAAGTGAGGAGGGACCAATAGATTGTTAGGGACACCAACAGGAAAAGAAAAAGATGAGGAGTTAAAGGTAGAGGTAGATTCTGAGAAGGATCAGTTGGTAGGGTCCTAAAAAAAATCAAGAGAGGACAGAGTCATGGGGGCTTTCAGAATGGAGGCTACAATGCCAAGGAGTAGAGGTTCATTGATAGTGTTAAAACATGAGGTAGTTCGCATGTATCTAATTTTATCAAAGATTTCATTTTTCTCATTCCTGAAACAATGAAAACATGTTTAAAGTACTTCTGAATCACTGCAAGCTAAATATCCATGACTCAAATGCTTAGCTGTGTGCTCTGCTAACTTTGCAGTAATGGAAAACATGACACTGTACTAGGTAAAATGGTCCACAATAACAATCTGTAGTAGCCTCATACTTACAGTCTATGCAATATACTAAACAGAAAGTGCTTAGAAAGACATGATATATTTCTATAAAACAAAAAATGTAATATATATTTATTAAAACTGGAGTCTAATATAGAATTAAACAAAAGTATCAGTACTTTTAATTGTTGTCCAAGCCGGCATCTTGCACTTGTCATATGAAAGTGTTTAATTTGCGCTGCTGTAATTTAAACTTTATATGATGCTAGCCTAATGACTGTGGGCAATGGTTAGATTCTGTCCAGACTTGTGCTGCCTGGGGATCTCATCCCCTCGTCTATGTGTGGTGTCGTCACTGTGAGGTAGATAAATGTGCTCATTTTAATGTATCACACTGTCACAAACCCCAATATGAGCTTCATGTCCATGTTACTGTACAGTATTATATGTTACAGACAAGGGCGTAGCTACCATAGGTGCAGGAAGTGCAGCTGCTATGGGGCCCAGAGCTGAGAGGGGCCCACCTTCCCTGTCACAGTTACATGTGTAATATACATTTCATGTCATTGGGTGGTATGTAGGGGTCCTTTGAAACTTTTCCTTGGGGCTTTATAATATATCTAGGTATATCCCTGGACCTGCTCATTGTAGTGTGGTATAAAATGAACTGGAGGGCATTTTAATGTTATATCATATGAACCGGGGCACTGTAATGAGGCACAATATGAACGGGGAGCACTATATATCATTATGTGAATTGGGGGTACTGTGCGGCATAATGTGTACTGGTGGCTCCGAAATGTGACATAGGGTGAACTTAAGCATTAGTGAGATTCATAAAAGAAACTAGAGCACTACTATGGGGCATAACATTAAATAAGGCTCTACTATCGTTCAGAAAATGAACTAGGGAACTATTATAGGGCATAAAATAAACAACTGCTGCAGAAAAGTGTCTCTCTAGAACCGTTGGGATGGGGCCACTTCAAAATGTTGATATGGGGCCCACAAAGTTCTGGCTATGCCCCTGGTGATAGAGCTGGGATCACTGTAGATCTGGCATGCTCTACATGTTACTCTGTAGTAGGGAAGGTTTTCATGGATTTACCCTCTCTGCATAAAGTCACATTATTCTTCTGTATGCAGTAACCATTTATAATCACCAAGTTAACTGGAGAAGGAAAAAGAAACCCATACGTGAGTTGCCAATTTACATGTAATATTGCTTTATTACTAGGGATGAACGGGTTCCGATCTCAGAGATCCGAACCCCCTCGGACTTCATGATCCAAGTCTGGATCTGAGTCCGGCTCAGGTTGTCCAGCCAGACTCGGTTCCCAGAACGAGGCAAAATGTCATCATCCTGGTGTCGGATTCACGCGAGATCCGGACTTTCTACATTTTGCACCTCCCGCCCTGCCATCTTTACTCCAGTCCTGTAGAGTGCAGCTAGAGGATGTGTCTTCTCAGTGTCTGTGCGGGAAAGTGGCGTGGCGTGTGGGGTGGTGACCTGCTCTTTTGTATCATTCCAGTGGCGATGTTTTGTGCTGCATCAGTCCAGTGGTGGTGTCTTGTGCTGCATCAGTCCAGTGGTGGTGTCCTGTGCTGCCATAAGTCCAATGGGGGAGTCCTGTGCTGCCATAAGTCCAGTGCTGCTGTATAAGTCCAGTCCAGTGGTGCTGTCTTGTGCTGCATCAGTTCAGTGGTGGTGTCCTGTGCTGCTATAAGTCCAGTGGTGGTGTCCTGTGCTGCCATAAGTCCAGTGGTGCTGCTGTATAAGTCCAGTCCAGTGGTGCTGCCTTGTGGTGCATTAGTCCAGTGGTGGTGTCCTGTGCTGCCATAAGTCCAGTGGTGCTGCCGTATAAGTCCAATCCAGTGGTGATGCCATATAAGTACAGCAGTACTGCCGTATAAGTTCAGCGGTACTAGCGTATAAGTTCAGCAGTACTGCCGTATAAGTCCAGCGGTACAGCCGTATAAGTCCAGCGGTACTGCCGTATAAGCCCAGTGGAGCTGTCTTGTGCTGTATATTATTTACTCCACATAAAGAGTTATTAATAATTAATCCAAATCATTTTTACAGGGTTTACCCTGTGTGGTGTAGGGGTACACTCTTCTATGCTGCATATTATTATAATAACTCCAAATAAAAGGGTTATTATCCAAATACATTTTACAGGGTTTGCCATGTGCAGCGTATGTAGGGGTATGCTCTCCTTTGCTGCATATTATTATAATAACTCCAAATAAAAGGGTTATTATCCAAATATTTTTTACAGACTTTGCCGTGTGTGTGTGGTTTAGGGGTATGCTCTCCTGTGCTGCATATTATTATAATAACTCCAAATAAAAGGGTTGTTACCTAAATAATATGTACATGCTTTGCAATTTGTGTTGTTTAGGGGTACGCTCTCCTGTGCAGCATTTTATTATATTAACTCTAAATAAAAGGGTTATTATCCAAATCATTTTTACAGGGCTTGCCCTGTGTGGTGTAGGGGTACGCTCTCCTGTGCCGCATATTGTCATATACCTCCAGAAAAATAATGGAGAACAAAAATTTGGAGGATAAAATAGGGAAAGATCAAGAACCACTTCCTCCTAGTACTGTAGCTGCTGCCACTAGTCATGACATAGACGATGAAATCCCATCAACGTCGTCTGCCAAGGCAGATGCCCAATATGATAGAGGGCATGTAAAATCCAAAAAGCCAAAGTTCAATAAAAAAAAAGGAGAAACATAAACTTGCCAATATGCCATTTACGACACGGAGTGGCAAGGAACGGCTAAGGCCCTGGCCTATATACATGACTAGTGGTTCAGTTTCACATGACGATGAAAGCCCTCATCCTCACCCTCGAAAAATGAAGAGTTAAGCTGCCACAAGCACAGCAAAGAACTGTGTGTTCTAAAATGGTATAAAAAATCCACAAGGAGAGTCAAGTGTGTCAGCGGTTGCGATGCCTGACCTTCCCAACACAAACGGGAAGAGGTGGCTCCTTCCACCATTTGCACGCCCTCTGCATGTGCTGGAAAGAGCATACACAGTCCAGTTTCTGATATTCAAATTGGAGATGTCACTGTTGAAGTACACTAGGATGAGGATATGGGTGTTGCTGGCGCTGAGGAGGAAGTTGACAATGAGGATTCTGATGGTGATGTGGAATTTTTTCTCCACAAATCCGACATCTGTTGCCTTTGTCAATCCATAATAAGTAGGGGTAAGGACGTTAACCACCTTGGAACATTCTACCTTATACGTCACCTGCAGCGCATTCATCATGAGTTATTGTCAAGTTCAGAAACTTTGGGCAATAGCGTAATCTGTCCACTGACACCTAAATGATGTGGTTTAGTTTGTTTGAATGTTATTTCTCTGTGACAATGAGGATGTAAACACTGAAGGGGGGGGGTGGAATCTAAGGATGAGGACGACAGCTTGCCACTGTAGAGCCAGTTTGCACAAGGAGAGAATAATTGCTTCTTTTTTGGTGGGGGCCCAAACAAACCAAACATTTCAGCCACAGTCATGTGGCATACCCTGTCGCTGAAATGACTGGTTTGTTAAAGTGTGCATGTCCTCTTTATACAACATAAGGGTGGGTAGGAGGGCCCAAGGACAATTCCATCTTGCACCTCTTTTTATTCTTTGCATTATGTGCTCTTTGGGGCCTAGTTTTTAAAAGTGCAATCCTGTCTGACACTGCAGAGCCACTCCTAGATAGGCCAGATGTTTGTGCCGCCCACTTGGGTCGCTTAGCTTAGTCATCCAGCGACCTTGGTGCAACCTTTTGGCCTAAAAACAATATTGTGAGGTGTGAGGTGTTCAGAATAGACTGGAAATGAGTGGAAATGTTATCAAGGTTAATAATACCATAGGATCAAAATTACCCCTAAATTCTGGGATTTTAGCTGTTTTTATGTTTTTTTCACAAATCATCCGGATCCAAAGCCAAAACCCGAAAAGTGTCCGCTGCGTATCTCTATTTATTACCAGTGACATGTGACGAGGTCAGTGGCTGAAGAGGCACTAGCTAGTGTCAGTGACACACACACACACACACACGTGAACCCAATAGTTCATCGGACATTATACAAAGGTGCAGCAGTATAACCTGTGATACCCTATGTTTCCAGTGCACAATGGGGGTAATTCCAAGTTGATCGCAGCAGGATTTTTGTTAGCAGTTGGGCAAAACCATGTGCACTGCAGGGGAGGCAGATATACCGTGCAGAAAGAGTTAGATTTGGGTGGGTTATTTTGTTTCTGTGCAGGGTAAATACTGGCTGCTTTATTTTTACACTGCAAATTAGATTGCAAATTGAACACACACCACCCAAATCTAACTCTCTCTGAACATGTTAAATCTGCTTCCCCTGCAGTGCACATGTTTTGCCCAACTGCTAACAAAAATCCTGCTGCGATCAACTTGGAATTCCCCCCATAGGCCCTCATTCCGAGTTGTTCGCTCGTTATTTTTCTTTCGCAACGGAGCGATTAGTCGCTAATGCGCATGCGCAATCTCCGCAGTGCGACTGCGCCAAGTAAATTTGCTATGCAGTTAGGTAATTTCCTCACGGCATTACAAGGTTTTTTCTTCGTTCTGATTATCGTAATGTGATTGACAGGAAGTGGGTGTTTCTGGGCGGAAACTGGCCGTTTTATGGGTGTGTGCGAAAAAAAGCTACCGTTTCTGGTAAAAACGCAAGAGTGGCTGAAGAAACGGAGGAGTGTCTGGGCGAACGCTGGGTGTGTTTGTGACGTCAAACCAGGAACGACAAGCACTGAACTGATCGCAGATGCCGAGTAAGTGTGGAGCTACTCAGAAACTGCGAAGAAGTGTCTATTCGCAATTTTGCTAATCTTTCATTCGCAATTTTGATATGCTAAGATTCACTCCCAGTAGGCGGCGGCTTAGCGTGTGCAAAGCTGCTAAAAGCAGCTTGCGAGCGAACAACTCGGAATGAGGGCCATGGTTTTGCCCAACTGCTAACAAAAATCCTGTTGCGATCAACTTGGAATTACCCCCAATGGTGGTGATTCCGAGTTGATCGCTCGCTAGCAGTTTTTAGCAGCCGTGCAAACGCTATGCCGCCTCCCACTGGGAGTGTATTTTAGCTTAGCAGAAGTGCAAACGAAAGGATCGCAGAGCGGCTACAAAGTTATTTTGTGCAGTTTCTGAGTAGCTCTAAACCTACTCAGCGATTGCGATCACTTCAGACTCTTCAGTTCCTGTTTTGACGTCACAAACACACCCTGCGTTCAGCCAGCCACGCCTGCGTTATTTTTGGCACGCCTGCG
This sequence comes from Pseudophryne corroboree, assembly GCF_028390025.1. Lineage (NCBI taxonomy): Eukaryota > Metazoa > Chordata > Amphibia > Anura > Myobatrachidae > Pseudophryne > Pseudophryne corroboree. The sequence goes on along the minus strand of NC_086445.1, from coordinate 103,826,277 downwards.
TTTTTCCGAACACTCCCTGAAAACGGTCAGTTTACACCCAGAAACGCCACCTTCACGTCAATCACTCTGCGGGAGCCAGTGCGACTAAAAAGCATCGCTAGACCCTGTGTGAAACTACATCGGTCGTTGTAATAGTACACCGCACGTGCGCATTGTGCCGTATACGCATGCGCAGAAGTGCCTTTTTTTGCCTCATCGCTGCACAGCGACCGAAAGCAGCTAGCGAACAACTCGCAATGACCACTAATGTGCAGTATAGCCCTTGTATGACTCTATGGAACCAGTGTACAATGCATTCTTTCCCAAAGAAAAAATATTTAAGTAACTATTCATACACAAACAGATATGCAACAAACCTGAATATACAATACAAATTAAATTTAATTAGCAGAATAAAAGAATTGTGTTTCACTATCTAAAATACATTGCACTCTAGAAGCGTTTGCAGACTAATACACAAACACATAACATTTGTTTTGGAAGTTGACAAATATCATACACACTTACAATACAGCATGTATGTGTGTGTATATATATATATATATATATATATATAGATATATATATATAGATATATATATAGATATAGATAGATATATAGATACATATATACTGTATATATATATATATATACATATACATATATACTGTATATATATATATATATATATACCAGCTGAAGTACCCATTGCCTGGGTTTACATTTTCCAGTTATTAAGTTAGCAATAACTATTATAGAAATAATTAGAAGCTCTTGCAACACACCCATGGGGTGGCTGGCTAATGTTGTTTTTGTTTTTGGGGTGTCGCCAGTAGCCCTGATCCCCAGCAAGATGGGTTTAAAGTTTCATTCTGTTTTCAATATTACTATTCTAAGGTTGCCCAGTGTAGACAAACAGGAGGTCCGACTGGGACCCCAACCCCCTAGTATGTCTTCTGGGATCCAATGTAACCACTCTGTGAAGTTTTTTTCCAAATCTATCCAGTGGCGGGCCCAGAACAGGCTCCCTCAGTCAAACTTCTAACCGGAGCATTTTGGCATGAAATCTGACTGACCCTAACCCCTAGTATGTCCTCTTGGATTAAATGTTTCCACTCTGTGAAGATTTCTTCCAAACCCATCAAGTGAAAGAGCCAGAGCAAAGTTCTGGCATTTGCATTCCGCCGTGAGATCCGACTGACTCCTACACCTTAGTATGACTTCTGGGATACAACGTTAACCACTCTGTGAAGTTTTCTGTTGAATCCATCCAGTGGAAGGCCACTGCCAATCTTTGTCAGCGGCCAATCTTTGTTAGTCCCTTGCCATTCTTTGGCAGGCCACACCTCTGAGTGGGCCTTCCCCAGATAGATGCAGTCAAAAGTCTGGCGCTGAGGAGAATAATCCACCTCCTTCTCTGCCCCGTCCCGCCTCTGATGCTGCCCTGCTCAGTGCTGTAACTGTTGGGATGACAAGCCAAGCTCCGCCTGCTGTATGTTAAATATGTAAGATTTTCAGAGATAGGCTGACTCTATTCCAAAGGGTTCTAGGTCTCCTTGCTTAGCTTCTCACTCTCCTTAGGGCCATCCCACGTAAAACAGACCACATTCGTACTCAATAGCGTATATCACGTTTTTAGTATTGCATGTAATGAAGTCTTTTATGGTGAAAATAGTCCCATTTATATAGTTATTTCACTAATTATTTTTTTTCCATCTCCTTTTATATGGCGGCACCCCATCACATCCCAGTACTAAAAAATCCTTTCGATTTAATGGTCGGCAGAGATTTTGCTGGTGGTAGTACTGCACTTCTCACTAAGGTTGAACTCAAATTTGGTGCTTTCTTATATATGCATCTGGGTTTTTCTGGCAGGAATCTGCCTGCAATGAGATCCTTTTTTAAGAAACTCCAGTGTTTACCCAATATCTTTTCTGTATCATTGTATTGGCTGTTAAAGCCTGTTATAAATGGCCACTCATGAGGTGAAGAGTCTTCATTTCTCTTCTTATTTGACTGTAAAAGTTTTTGTCTCAGTATGTTTCCGACGTGCTCCACTTGTTTCTTGATCACGTACAGACCCATATCCAGACGCCACATCGCGGGGCAATTTTTCACTCTGTCTGGGCAGCGACACTCCGATCACAAACCTCTGCAAATTTGCACAACAGTGATATGGTCTGACTTAGGCTGGGTACACACTAATAGATATATTGCATGTTCCATTTAATGTATGATTTATTTGTAGCAAGTCACCATATAGGTTGTTCTAATAAAATAGAATTTATAAATATTACAATTAAAGGGATATTATCTCAACTAAAATATCATTAATGATAAATAGGGGATTTTAACCACAGTGAATGGTATAGATGGGATGTAGTCAGAATACTGACGCCGGGATCCCGACCGCCGAGAATACCGACAGCTGTGCCAGGGCTATTCCCATGCGCAGCTGTCATGGGGTCATAGCAACAGTTAATAAATTAGCAACTACAAAAGAAGATCCCATGTATTGATAAAGCACGCCTGTACTACCACCTCCTGCATTAACTGCTGTATTTACAAATCTAAAACAACACCAAGGGTGTATCTATAGGTCCGAGCGTCCCTGGCAAAAGTAAGGGACTGCCCCACTCCCCCCCCCCCCCCACACACAACTAAATATAAGAGGAGGAGGGGTGTACTACATGGGGACAGGAGGTACTGGCGATACATATAAGAGGAGGAGGGGTGTACTCAGGAGCGGTCCTAGGTGCAGGCAAGCAGTGCCTGCGCCCGGGGCGCTGCGGCCTGGGGGCGCGGCCGCAGTCACCCCACAGGCACAGCTGCCTACCCGCTCCCCGCTCCCTGCTCCGCGGCTGCAGCGGACGCCGTGGCCTGTGTGGGCGTCCGCTGCAGCCGGCTCCAGTGACAGACACTAGAGGTCAGGCTTGACCTCTAGTGTCTGTGCAGCGCTGCTATGGGAGGGACGTCATGACGTCTCTCCCATACAGAGGAGCTGGCGGCCAGACGGAGCGGCAGCAGCAGCCGGCCGGGAAGCAGGAACGGGGCAGTGGTAAGTATTGTTTTTTTATTTTTGTGTGTGTGTGTGTTAACAAGGGGCACAGCAGCAGAGGCCACATCTATTGGCACAACGGGGCACAGCAGCAGAGGGCACAACTATCGGGGGCACAGCAAGAGAGGGCACAGCAGCAGAGGGCACAACTATCAGGGGCACAGCAAGAGGGGGCACAACAGGGGGCACAGCAGCAGAGGGCACAACTATCAGGGGCACAGCAAGAGAGGGCACAACAGGGGGCACAGCAGCAGAGGGCACAACTATCAGGGGCACAGCAAGAGAGGGCACAACAGGGGGCACAGCAGCAGAGGGCACAACTATCAGGGGCACAGCAACAGGGGGCACAGCAGCAGAGGGCACAACAGGGGCCACAGCAGCAGAGGACACAAGAGGGGGCACAGCAACAGAGGGCACAACCATTGGGGGCACATCAGCAGAGGGCACAGCTATTGGGGACACAGCAGCAGAGGGCACAACTACTGGGGGCAAAGCAACTGGGGGCACAACTACTGGGGCAAATCTACTTGGGGCAAAGCAACGGGGCACAACTACTGGGACAAAGCAACAGAGGGCACAGCAGCAGAGGGCACAACAGGGGGGCACAGCAGCAGAGGGCACAACTATTGGGGGCACAGTGACAGGGGACACAACTACTGGGGGCACAACTACTGGGGCAAATCTACTTGGGGCAAAGCAACGGGGCACAGCAACAGGGGGCACAACTACTGGGGCAAAGCAACAGAGGGCACAGCAGCAGAGGGCACAACAGGGGGGCACAGCAGCAGAGGGCACAACTATTGGGGGCACAGCGACAGGGGACATAACTACTGGGGGCAAAGCAACAGGGGGCACAGCAACAGAGAGCACAGCTACAGGGGACAAATCAACTAAAGGGCGCAAATCTGGGGGTATAACTGTGGCCACGCCTCTCCCCTATGAAGCCGGGAGGGGGGGGGCGCCAGTGGAAACTTTCGCACTGGGCGCCACAAGGTGTAGAACCGGCCCTGGGTGTACTGCATGTGGACAGGAGGTACTGGTGATAAATATAAGAGGAGGAGGGGTGTACTACATGGGGACAGGAGGTACTGGCGATAAATATAAGAGGAGGAGGGGTGTACTACATGGGGCCAGGTGGTACTGCCGATAAATATAAGAGGAGGAGGGGTTACTAAATGGGCCAGGAGGTACTGGCAATAAATATAAGAGGAGGAGGGGTTACTACATGGGGCCAGGAGATACTGGCGATAAATATAAGAGAAGGAGGAGGGGTGTACTACATGGGGCCAGGAGGTACTGGCGATAAATATAAGAGGAGCAGGGGTGTACTACATGGGGTCAGGAGGTACTGGCGATAAATATAAGAGGAGGAGGGGTTACTACAAGGGGCCAGGAGGTACTTGGCGATAAATATAAGAGAAGGAGGAGGGGTGTACTACATGGGGCCAGGAGGTACTGGCGATAAATATAAGAGGAGCAGGGGTGTACTACATGGGGTCAGGAGGTACTGGCGATAAATATAAGAGGAGGAGGGGTTACTACATGGGGACAGGAGGTACTGGCAATAATTATAAGAGGAGGAGGGGTGCACTACATGGGGTCAGGAGGTACTGGCGATAAATATAAGAGGAGGAGGGGTTACTACATGGGGACAGGAGGTACTGGCGATAAATATAAGAGGAGGAGGGGTGCACTACATGGGGTCAGGAGGTACTGGCGATAAATATAAGAGGAGGAGGGGTTACTACATGGGGACAGGAGGTACTGGCGATACATATAAGAGGAGGAGTGGTGTACTCAGGAGCGGTCCTAGGTGCGGGCAAGGAGTGCGATAAATATAAGAGGAGGAGGAGGGGTGTACTACATGGGGACAGGAGGTACTGGCGATAAATATAAGAGGAGGAGGGGTGTACTACATGGGGACATTAGGTACTGGCGATAAATATAAGAGGAGGACGGTGTACTACATGGGGACAGGAGGTACTGGTGCTAAATATAAGAGGAGGAGGGGTGTACTACATGGGGACATTAGGTACTGGCGATAAATATAAGAGGAGGATGGTGTAATACATGGGGATAGGAGGTACTGGTGCTAAATATAAGAGGAGGATGGTGTAATACATGGGGATAGGAGGTACTGGTGCTAAATATAAGGAGGAGGGTGTAATACATGGGGACAGGAGGTACTGGCGATAAATATAAGAGGAGGAGGGGTGCACTACATGGGGTCAGGAGGTACTGACGATAAATATAAGAGGAGGAGGGTGTACTACATGGGGACAGGAGGTACTGGCGATAAATATAAGAGGAGGAGGGTGTACTACATGGGGACAGGAGGTGCTGACGATAAATATAAGAGGAGGAGGGTGTACTACATGGGGACAGGAGGTACAGGCTATAAATATAAGAGGAGGAGGAGGGGTGTACTACATGGGGACAGGAGGTACTGGCGATAAATATAAGAGGAAGAGGGGTGTAATACATGGGGACAGGAGGTACTGGCGATAAATATAAGAGGAGGAGGGTGTAATACATGGGGACAAGTTGTGCTTGGGGTAAATATAAGAGGAGGAGGGGTGTAATAGATGGGGACAGGAGGTGCTGGGGTAAATATAAGAGGAGGAGGGGTGTAATACATGGGGACAGGAGATGCTGGAGGGAAATATAAGAGGAAGAGGGGTGTAATACATGGGGACAGGTTGTGCTGGGGTAAATAAAAGAGAAGGAGGGGTGTATACATGGAGGCAGGAGATAAATATAAGAAGAAGAGGGGTGTAATACATGGGGACAGGTTGTGCTGGGGTTAAATATAAGAGGAGGAGGGGTGTAATACACGGGGATAGGAGATGCTGGAGGTTAATATAAGAGGAGAAGGGTGTAATACATGGGGACAGGCAGAGCCAGCCCTAACCATTATGATACCCTAGGCAAGATTTTGGCTGGTGCCACCTAGCACCGCTGCAAGTTTCGCATTTGACCCTGCACCCCTTTCCCAGCACCATCACCCCTCACCAGAGGCGGATCGGCCATAGGGTTTACAGGAAAGATTCCCAGTTGTCCGACGCACCAGTGGGGCCTGTTTTGTTTGAGGACATGTGGTCCTGTTTATAGACATAATGAATAAGATGCAAAATAATTTGCATATATGAAAGTAGTGATGAGCGGGTTCGGTTCCTCTGAATCCGAACCCCCCCGAACTTCACCTTTTTTTTACACGGGTCCGAGCGACTCGGATCTTCCCGCCTTGCTCGGTTAACCCGAGCGCGCCCGAACGTCATCATCCCGCTGTCGGATTCTCGCGAGACTCGGATTCTATATAAGGAGCCGCGCGTCGCCGCCATTTTCACACATGCATTGAGATTCATAGGGAGAGGACGTGGCTGGCGTCCTCTCCGTTGTATTAGAGAGAAAAAAACTGAGTGACTTAGTTTTAATTGTGGGGAGGATTGGGGACGGGGAGCAGCTGTTAGGGAGTACAGTGCAGGGTTTTGAGTTTAATCCGTTGTTTCTCTGCCTGAAAAAAAACGCTCCACCATATCTGTGCTCACTCGGTGTGCTGCACTGCTGCATGATATATCTGTGCTGAGTGCAGTGCTCACACTGCCTAATTGTGATGTTAACCTCAAATTGAAATTATTGGTATTTAGTACTCTTTAAGGGATATCAATAGGGAAGTACTCATTTTTAGTCAGAAGAAAAATATAAATCAAATAGATGACAAACTAAGATTTGTCATGAATTTCAATCATGATTGGGACCGGATCAAGAGATGTATTCAAAAACATTGGCACATCCTTTTGTCAGACTGTGATTTATCAAAACATATTGGCACGAATGTTTCAATGAGTTGGCGGCGTGCCCCAAACCTACGAGACCATCTAGTGAAAAGCCATTACACTCGTATAGCCCCCAAACCACCAACCCTAGCCGGGTCTTTTCCCTGTGGTGCCTGTAAGGCATGTCAACATATGCATAGAACTAAAGAAGTGGTGGATAAATATGGCACCAAAAACAAAATCAAGGATTACATTAACTGCCGAACAACAGGTGTGATCTACTGTATCTCATGTGATTGTGGGATGCGTTATGTTGGCATGACCACCAGGATGATGAAACAGCATATCCTGGAACACGTGGGAACAATTAGAAATGCTGCCCTGGATCTGAGCAGGGGAAAACAAATAACCACGGTGGCTAGGCATTTTCATTTTGTACACAAAGGAGACCTTAGAAATTTCAAAGCCTTTGGTTTAGAAAAAATACATCTTGGCATTAGGGGAGGCGATTTGACGACCGAGCTTTTGAAACGAGAAAGTTTCTGGACCTTCAGACTGGGTGCATTGGCACCAGATGGTCTAAATGAATACATCAACTATAGTGCTTTTATTTAAATATGGCTCCCTTCTCCTACCAGCGTACACCATATGTATCATCAATCTAGACTCACTGTTATCCTACCAGCCTATACCGTGTGTATCATCAATCTTTATTCACCTTTGTCTTTATTATTAGCCACGGCAACCTCTTATTTCTCTAAAATGTATGTATATTGTCTATGTGTGGAAATTCTATATAAAATGTGGAATTTCTTCGCATATAAATAATGTACATACAAACTCTACACCCTCTGAATTCCCCTATGGATTCTAATGCATCGAAAGTATGTATATTGTCTATGTGTGGAAATTCTATATAAAATGTGGAATTTCTTCGCATATAAATAATGTACATACAAACTCTACACCCTCTGAATTCCCCTATGGATTCTAATGCATCGAAAGTCCCCAAAAAACTGCTCAGTACTTTTGATTTAATATGTCAGAAATAAGAAATCAGTCAACTGATGTGGTTTTGGTGAAATTAGAGGTAGCAACAAATTTCAGCTGAAATTTCATATGACCACAAGCTTATTGGAGTTTGATGAAATGCTTCAAATTATTTTATTATATTATATATATATATATTTATATTTTTCTCTTTTTTGAAACAACGTTTTCTGTTTGGAAACTACCTCTTCCTATGGGGAGTCTGTTACTGTGATAAAATTACTGAAGAATTAATTTATGTCCTCTGTAACATATAATTTTCTACTCAGGGAATTTCCAGAGCAAGATATGACTGTACACAAACCGTTAGTACTCAGTTTATTATGTTTGGAGCAACAATACCGGTAACATAAAAGTTATATAAAGGGAATGTTTCTAACAACTACTTGAATTTAGCAGAATATTAAATGGTGCCTGGTAATTTAACTCCCACATATGTGTAAGCATATGACACAGAATGGGGGTAGAAAATTTGTCCAAACAATCCTTGCTTTGGAAAGGGTAATCAGTGTTTGGAATATCCACAGGAGCTGACGATTAGGTCATGATTGAGTGAACACTGAAAGTTTAACATACATCCTGTCTTATTGGTTGGTACTGACGTCAATCACTCACACTAATCAATGATAGGATGAATAAGCCAATATAATGACTGCTAGTGAAAGTCTCTCTTTTGATGCCAGATAGTGCAGTGAAGTGAGCAAGCCTACGGGTGAAAACGCGTTTTGGCACGGCTGGAATCAGCATGGCAATGTCGCCTTGTGAAAGTTAGAATCACTGGTCCTACAACCAACATACGCTGCTCCGTCCAGAAGTCCTGCTGCCTTTAGAACGGTAATCTTCCTATTTTCAGCTAGCTCTCATCCACGGATTGTGGTGCAGCATCCTTGCTCTGTCCTATGATATCAAGGCGCTGCAACCGCTCTAACGTGGATAGCAGCACAGCTACTAATCTTTTTTCCGGCCAGTAATACCCGAAGCGCTGCTGTTTTCATATTTGCCGTCCGCTGCACCGGTCCTAGTGACCAGAGTACATGACGAAAAGAGATCTCAGCAGCTGGACTGGGTTTGCGGTCATAAAAACTTTTCATTCTAGCTGGGTTTGCTGCTACTTTTTAGCCCAACACATATTGTTCAGTGACCTATGGTCAAATGTTAGAGAAAATAATGAATTATGTTAAGTGAGCCTAACAATATTAGTATACCGATAAAGTATACCTGAAAATAAAATTAGGGAAAGTACTTTGCTAATAGCCTGTGTGGAGAACGGCTTTTTTGATAAATGCATTTCTATGTGAGAATGTGCACGGCACTGGTTTAACATTGAACCACTCCCTATCATCTCCCTGCAATTACCTGAAAATTAAACAGGCAGGAATTGTACTCAATTTCGGTTAACACTCATCCCTGGATTGCGGTGCAGTGTCCTGCAATGTCCTAGGATATCGAGACATTCCATCCGCTCTAACAGGGAAAGCAGTACGGCCACTTATCCTCTTTCTGGTCAGAAATTTCAAGGTCGCTGCCCTCTCATCCACCGGCCGCTGAGCTAACAAAAACCTTGAGCTCATGACGGTGAGACAGTAGAAGCAATGTACCATGGCATACTGATCATCTTTTTTACTCTTTCCTTTTTTCTCTCTATACCAACTATTTATGTCGGGCTACTAATGAGCGCATAAGATACCATATAAATATGATGGGCATTCTGCATCTCTCAACACTGTGTATATACCATTTGGGCAAATTTTGAATTTTTATAATTATACATGTGTTTGAGAATATAGGAGCTGACGTTCGGTAAATCAATACCTATTCATGATATGGTTGTTTAAACAGTGAGAGATCATAATTGGTTCTAAAAAAATCTGAATAAAAATAATTAAAACAAGCTCCTCGGTGAGCAATCAGTGTTCTCTGAACCAATAAGCTCCATAGTGAGCAATCAGTGTTCTTTGAACTCCTTGTGATAGACAAGTGATCCCAAGGTGTATATGAATAAACCTGTGTGTGTGTTTATATATTTTTCCTTTTCAAATTCCTATTAATTTTAAAGATACAATTAAAGGTTATATTTTAATGATACCTAAGGGTATATCTGGCCCTATTTATATTTCAAAGAGTGCCCCCAAGATAGAGTCTTCTTTTCTCTTTCTAGAATATTTGGTTTTCTGACTCTGGGGAGCAACACCAACCCTGTATTATGGTGAATCTACCCGAGTAATCATAGGTATTTGGTTTTCTTTAAAGAAATAACCCCCCTCGTGTGTTCATTTTGTGTGTAACTGTCATCCAGGCACAAACAAGGGGGTATCTTGTTGCGGATCATCACAAATGTTTCTTCCTACCTCTGTGTCGTCAGTGCACTCGTCGTCCATAAGTATAAGTAATACTATACTATCCATCCATCTACATTGTATACCTGTGGTGTTTTTTTTTTTCTTTCTTCATACTAGTTTAGCAGTCTGCTGACACTGTCCACCAGGTCCGTTATACAGTATATTATATTTATATATAAGCACTAAGCAGCAGTACGGTAGGCCACGGCTGTACCTACCTCTGTGTCGACAGTGCACTCGTCGTCCATAAGTATAAGCATACCTCCCAACTGTCCCGATTTTCGCGGGACAGTCCCGTTTTTTAGGGGCTATCCCGCTGTCCCACCCGCGGGCCACAGTGTCCCGCGGTAGGGGGGTCAGTTGGGAGGCTCTGTCAATCGCTGCTCTGCTTAGCAGAGCAGCGGTGAATAGACGCTGTGCGCATGCGCACAGTGTCTATTCAGTGGAGGGAGAGGGAGCATGCCAGCGGCTCACAGAGCGCTGGGCATGCCCCCTCAGTGACGAAAACGGGGCGTGGCTCGCGATCGCGGGTCCTCCGTGAAGCCACGCCCCCTTTTCACAGGTCACGCCCCTTCTTTGGGAGCGTGCGGCTTCGCCGCGCAAGTGTCCCGCTCCTCAGAGCAGTAAAGTTGGGAGGTATGTATAAGTAATACTATACTATCCATCTACATTGTATACCTGTGGTGTTTTTTTTTTTCTTTCTTCATACTAGTTTAGCAGTCTGCTGACACTGTCCACCAGGTCCGTTATACAGTATATTATATTTATATATAAGCACTAAGCAGCAGTACGGTAGGCCACGGCTGTACCTACCTCTGTGTCGACAGTGCACTCGTCGTCCATAAGTATAAGCATACCTCCCAACTGTCCCGATTTTCGCGGGACAGTCCCGTTTTTTAGGGACTATCCCGCTGTCCCACCCGCGGGCCACAGTGTCCCGCGGTAGGGGGGTCAGTTGGGAGGCTCTGTCAATCGCTGCTCTGCTTAGCAGAGCAGCGGTGAATAGACGCTGTTCGCATGCGCACAGCGTCTATTCAGTGGAGTCAGAGGGAGAGGGAGCATGCCAGCGGCTCACAGAGCGCTGGGCATGCCCCCTCAGTGACGAAAACGGGGCGTGGCTCGCGATCGCAGGTCCTCCGTGAAGCCACGCCCCCTTTTCACATGCCACGCCCCTTCTTTGGGAGCGTGCGGCTTCGCCGCGCAAGTGTCCAGCTCCTCAGAGCAGTAAAGTTGGGAGGTATGTATAAGTAATACTATACTATCCATCCATCTACATTGTATACCTGTGGTTGTTTTTTTTTCTTTCTTCATACTAGTTTAGCAGTCTGCTGACACTGTCCACCAGGTCCGTTATACAGTATATCATATTTATATATAAGCACTAAGCAGCAGTACGGTAGGCCACGGCTATACCTACCTCTGTGTCGTCAGTGCACTCGTCGTCCATAAGTATAAGTAATACTGTACTATCCATCCATCTACATTGTATACCTGTGGTGGTTTTTTTTTCTTCATACTAGTTTGTTTAGCAGTCTGCTGACAGTGTCCACCAGGTCCATTATACAGTATATCATATATATAAGCACTAAGCAGCAGTACGGTAGGCCACGGCTGTACCTACCTCTGTGTCGTCACTCGTCGTCCATAAGTATAAGTAATACTATACTATCCATCCATCTACATTGTATACCTGTGGTGGCTTTTAGTTGTGCGCAAAATATGGAGAACAAAAATGTGGAGGTTAAAAAAATAGGGAAAGATCAAGATCCATTGCCACCTCGTGCTGAAGCTGCGGCCACTAGTCATGGCCAAGACGATGAAATGCCATCAACGTCGTCTACCAAGGCCGATGCCCAATGTCATAGTACAGAGCATGTAAAATCCAAAACACAAAAGATCAGTAAAAAAATTACCCAAAAATCAAAATTAAAAGCGTCTGTGGAGAAGGGTAAACTTGCCAATATGCCATTTACGACACGGAGTGGCAAGGAACGGCTGAGGCCCTGGCCTATGTTCATGGCTAGTGGTTCAGCTTCACATAAGGATGGAACCACTCATCCTCTAGCTAGAAAAAAGAAAAGACTTGCGGCAAAAGCACAGCAAAGAACTGTGCGTTCTTCTAAATCACAAATCCCAAAGGAGAGTACAATTGTGTCGGTTGCGATGCCTGACCTTCCCAATACTGGACGGGAAGAGCTTGCGCCTTCCACCATTTGCACGCCCTCTGCAAGTGTTGAAAGGAGCACCCGCAGTCCAGTTCCTGATAGTGAAATTGAAGATGTCAGTGTTGAAGTACACCAGGATGAGGATATGGGTGTTGCTTGGGCTGGGGAGGAAATTGACGAGGAGGATTCTGATGGTGAGGTGGTTTGTTTAAGTCAGGCACCCGGGGAGACACCTGTTGTCTGTGGGAGGAATATGGCCATTGACATGCCTGGTGAAAATACCAAAAAAATCAGCTCTTCAGTGTGAAGTATTTCAACATAAATGCGGACAACAGGTGTCAAGCCGTGTGTTGCCTTTGTCAAGCTGTAATAAGTATGGGTAAGGACATTAACCACCTCGGAACATCCTCCCTTATATGTCACCTGCAGCGCATTCATAATAAGTCAGTGACAAGTTAAAAAACTTTGGGCGACAGCGGAAGCAGTCCACTGAACAGTAAATCCCTTCCTCTTGTAACCAAGCTCGTGCAAACCACACCACCAACTCCCTCAGTGTCAATTTCCTCCTTACCCAGGAAAGCCAATAGTCCTGCAGGCCATGTAACTGGCAAGTCTGACGAGTCCTCTCCTGCCTGGGATTCCTCCGATGCATCCTTGAGTGTAACGCCTACTGCTGCTCGCGCTGCTGTTGTTGCTGCTGGGAGTCGATCGTCATCCCAGAGGGAAAGTCGGAAGACCACTTGTACTACTTCCAGTAAGCAATTGACTGTCCAACAGTCCTTTGCGAGGAAGATGAAATATCACAGCAGTCATCCAGCTGCAAAGCGGATAACTGAGGCCTTGACAACTATGTTGGTGTTAGACGTGCATCCGGTATCCGCCGTTAGTTCACAGGGAACTAGACAATTTCTTGAGGTAGTGTGCCCCCGTTACCAAATACCATCTAGGTTCCACTTCTCTAGGCAGGCGATACCGAGAATGTACACGGACGTCAGAAAAAGACTCACCAGTGTCCTAAAAAATGCAGTTGTACCCAATGTCCACTTAACCACGGACATGTGGACAAGTGGAGCAGGGCAGACTCAGGACTACATGACTGTGACAGCCTACTGGGTAGATGTATTGCCTCCTGCTGCAAGAACAGCAGCGGCGGCACCAGTAGCAGGATCTCGCAAACGCCAACTCGTTCCTAGGCAGGCTACGCTTTGTATCACCGCTTTCCAGAATACGCACACAGCTGAAAACCTCTTACGGCAACTGAGGAAGATCATCGCAGAATGGCTTACCCCAATTGGACTCTCCTGGGGATTTGTGACATCGGACAACGCCAGCAATATTGTGCGTGCATTACATCTGGGCAAATTCCAGCATGTCCCATGTTTTGCACATACCTTGAATTTGGTGGTGCAGAATTATTTAAAAAAACTACAGGGGCGTGCAAGAGATGCTGTCGGTGGCCAGAAGAATTGCGGGCCACTTTCGGCGTGCAGCCACCGCGTACAGAAGACTGGAGCACCACCAAAAAAACCTGAACCTGCCCTGCCATCATCTGAAGCAAGAGGTGGTAACGAGGTTGAATTCAACCCTCTATATGCTTCAGAGGATGGAGGAGCAGCAAAAGGTCATTCAAGCCTATACATCTGCCCACGATATAGGCAAAGGAGGTGGAATGCACCTGTCTCAAGCGCAGTGGAGAATGATTTCAACGTTGTGCAAGGTTCTGCTGCCCTTTGAACTTGCCACACGTGAAGTCAGTTCAGACACTTCCAGCCTGAGTCAGGTCATTCCCCTCATCAGGCTTTTGCAGAAGAAGCTGGAGGCATTGAAGGAGGAGCTAAAACAGAGCGATTCCGCTAGGCATGTGGGACTTGTGGATGGAGCCCTTCATTCACTTAACCAGGATTCACGTGTGGTCAATCTGTTGAAATCAGAGCACTACATTTTGGCCACCGTGCTCGATCCTAGATTTAAAACCTACGTTGGATCTCTCTTTCTGGCAGACACAAGTCTGCAGGGGTTCAAAGAACTGCTGGTGAGAAAAGTGTCAAGTCAAGCGGAACGCGACCTGTCAACATCTCCTCCTTCACATTCTCCCATAACTGGGGGTGCGAGGAAAAGGCTACGAATTCCGAGCCCACCCGCTGGCGGTGATGCAGGGCAGTCTGGAGCGACTGCTGATGCTGATATCTGGTCTGGACTGAAGGACCTGCCAACGATTACTGACATGTCGTCTACTGTCACTGCATATGATTCTCTCACCATTGAAAGAATGGTGGAGGATTATATGAGTGACCGCATCCAAGTAGGCACGTCAGACAGTCCGTACGTATACTGGCAGGAAAAAGAGGAAATTTGGAGGCCCTTGCACAAGCTGGCTTTATTCTACCTAAGTTGCCCTCCCTCCAGTTTGTACTCCGAAAGAGTGTTTAGTGCCGCCGCTCACCTTGTCAGCAATCGGCGTACGAGGTTACTTCCAGAAAATGTGGAGAAGATGATGTTCATTAAAATGAATTATAATCAATTCCTCCGTGGAGACATTCACCAGCAGCAATTGCCTCCAGAAAGTACACGGGGATCTGAGATGGTGGATTCCAGTGGGGACGAATTAATAATCTGTGAGGAGGGGGATGTACACAGTGAAAGGGGTGATGAATCGGACGATGATGATGACGTGGACATCTTGCCTCTGTAGAGCCAGTTTGTGCAAGGAGAGATTGATTGCTTCTTTTTTGGTGTGGGCCCAAACCAACCAGTCATTTCAGTCACAGTCGTGTGGCAGACCCTGTCGCTGAAATGATGGGTTGGTTAAAGTGTGCATGTCCTGTTTATACAACATAAGGGTGGGTGGGAGGACCCAAGGACAATTCCATCTTGCACCTCTTTTTTCTTTCATTTTTCTTTGCGTCATGTGCTGTTTGGGGAGTATTTTTTGGAAGGGCCATCCTTCGTGACACTGCAGTGCCACTCCCAGATGGGCCAGGTGTTTGTGTCGGCCACTAGGGTCGCTTAGCTTACTCACACAGCTACCTCATTGTGCCTCTTTTTTTCTTTGCGTCATGTGCTGTTTGGGGAGTATTTTTTGGAAGGGCCATCCTGCGTGACACTGCAGTGCCACTCCTAGATGGGCCAGGTGTTTGTGTCAGCCACTGGGGTCGCTTAGCTTACTCACACAGCTACCTCATTGCGCCTCTTTGTTTTCTTCTTTGCGTCATGTGCTGTTTGGGGAGTATTTTTTGGAAGGGCCATCCTGCGTGACACTGCAGTGCCACTCCTAGATGGGCCAGGTGTTTGTGTCGGCCACTAGGGTCGCTTAGCTTACTCACACAGCTACCTCATTGCGCTTCTTTTTTTCTTCTTTGCGTCATGTGCTGTTTGGGGAGTATTTTTTGGAAGGGCCATCCTGCGTGACACTGCAGTGCCCCTCCTAGATGGGCCAAGTGTTTGTCGGCCACTAGGGTCGCTTAGCTTACTCACACAGCTACCTCATTGCGCTTCATTTTTTTCTTCTTTGCGTCATGTGCTGTTTGGGGAGTGTTTTTTGGAAGGGCCATCCTGCGTGACACTGCAGTGCCACTCCTAGATGGGCCAGGTGTTTGTGTCGGCCACTAGGGTTGCTTAGCTTACTCACACAGCTACCTCATTGCGCTTCTTTTTTTTCTTCTTTGCGTCATGTGCTGTGTGGGGAGTATTTTTTGGAAGGGCCATCCTGCGTGACACTGCAGTGCCCCTCCTAGATGGGCTAAGTGTTTGTGTCGGCCACTAGGGTCGCTTAGCTTACTCACACAGCTACCTCATTGCGCTTCTTTTTTTCTTCTTTGCGTCATGTGCTGTTTGGGGAGTATTTTTTGGAAGGGCCATCCTGCGTGACACTGCAGTGCCACTCCTAGATGGGCCAGGTGTTTGTGTCGGCCACTAGGGTCGCTTAGCTTACTCACACAGCTACCTCATTGCGCCTCTTTTTTTTTCTTCTTTGCGTCATGTGCTGTTTGGGGAGTATTTTTTGGAAGGGCCATCCTGCGTGACACTGCAGTGCCACTCCTAGATGGGCCAGGTGTTTGTGTCAGCCACTAGGGTCGCTTAGCTTACTCACACAGCTACATCATTGCGCGTCTTTTTTTCTTCTTTGCGTCATGTGCTGTTTGGGGAGTATTTTTTGGAAGGGCCATCCTGCGTGACACTGCAGTGCCACTCCTAGATGGGCCAGGTGTTTGTGTCAGCCACTAGGGTCGCTGAGCTTAGTCACACAGCTACCTCATTGCGCCTCTTTTTTCTTTGCGTCATGTGCTGTTTGGGGAGTATTTTTTTGAAGGGCCATCCTGCCTGACACTGCAGTGCCACTCCTAGATGGGCCAGGTGTTTGTCGGCCACTTGGGTCGCTTAGCTTAGCCATCCAGCGACCTCGGTGCAAATTTTAGGACTAAAAATAATATTGTGAGGTGTTCAGAATAGACTGAAAATGAGTGTAAATTATGGTTATTGAGGTTAATAATACTAAGGGATCAAAATGACCCCCAAATTCAATGATTTAAGCTGTTTTTTAGGTTTTTTTAAAAAAAACACCCGAATCCAAAACACACCCGAATCCGACAAAAAAAATTCGGTGAGGTTTTGCCAAAACGCGTCCGAATCCAAAACACGGCCGCGGAACCGAACCCAAAACCAAAACACAAAACCCGAAAAATGTCCGGTGCACATCACTATATGAAAGTGACTTTGCCACTTAGCCTGTGATTGCAGATGATCTAGTGTATGCTCTGTCTGCCTGCTTGGCTGACATATGCGATTGAGTGAATAGTGAATGGGATACGGTTGGTGTAATAAGCAAGAAAATATATTTCTAAAGAATTATATAGTTTCCTAAATTCTAAAGGTGTATCATATAATGTGCTCATAATATTTAATTTTATTTCCTTTTAACTTCCCCCTTGATGCTGGACATGCCCACTATCTGGAAAGTCTTGGGGGGAGGGTGCTGCTGCCATGGCCCATGGCTAGACCTTACACCTCTGGTGCTGCCCATGTGGGGCCACTAGTACAAATTTTTCCAGGTCCGCTTTTTGTGGGGATAATTCAGACTTGATCGTAACAGCAAATTTGTTAGCAGATGGACAAAATCATGTGCACTGCATGGGGGCAGATGTAACATGTGCAAAGAAATTAGATTTGGGTGGGGTGTGATCAAACTGAAATCTAAATTGCAGTGTTAAAATAAAGCAGGCAGTATTTACTCTGCACAGAAACAAAAAACCCACCCATATCTCACTCTCTCTGCAGATGTTATATCTGCCCCCCCTGCAGCAGGGACGTGCAGTCAGGGGAGGCAGGGGAGGGAGTGCCTCCCCTGTCATTCTCCCCTTTCATTAATGATTATAATAATATAAAGAATATACTTATGACACATATTCTGTGTCATAAGTAAGTATATGCTTTCTATGATTGTAATCATTTTTACATAACAAACCAGGTTAAAATGTGTGTTAGTGGCACCGATAGCGGTGCCTCCGGCGGCTAATGACAAAGGGTTGGAAGTGGTGACGGGCAGGGGGCGGGGCCAAGAAGAGGGCTGTAAAAACCCATTCAAAAAAGAAGTATAGGTATGAGTGCCTCAGTGACAGTGACAGGTGCGTGCTTTCAGCACATATGAAACACGCCCCTGTCACTGATGCAAATATGATTGGGCACCAGATCCTGAACCCACCCCGGTGTCCTGCCTACTTTTGCTGTCTGTTCATCATGACCGGCCTGCTTCTTTACTCCAGACTTGAGTCCTGGCCAGCGGCGTAGCCAGGGCGGCGTCAGTGGAGCTCATGCTCCAGGCGCCTCTCTCTGGCAAGGGCGCCACAGTTCCACGCCATCCAGTAGCTGCAGGAGCAGTTCGGCGCCCATGCTTTCCTCCGGCGGCAGCAGGGGGCCATGCGGGGACTCAGGGGGGGCAGCCATACGGACACACGGTGAGGAGGGGGGCAACCTTGGGAATACAGAGGGGGGAAGCAGCATTGGGGACCTTAAGGGGGGAGGCAGCCATGGGGACATAAAGGGGGAGAAGCAGCACTGGGGACATAAAGGGGGGAAAAGCAGCATTGGGGACCTTAAGGGGGGAGGCAGCCATGGGGACATAAGGGGGGGGGGGAAACAGCATTGGGGACATAAAGGGGGAGGCAGCCATGGGGACATAAAGGGGGGGACAGCATTGGGGACGTAAAGAGGGGAGGCAATCTTGGGGCGATAATTATCCCCACATGCACACGGGGGGGTATAGCACGCTTATTCTCCCACTTCCATTCCTCCGGCCAGACCCTCTGCAAATTATAGCACACACTCCTGATTGGCTGCCAGTCCTTAGCAGATTTTAAATAGTAGCACCTCGGTCATAGGAGCCGCATTGCGCCGACCATAGCCTCCTCCTCCTTGCACCGCCGCCGCCCTCTGCCTCCTCCTCACTACACCGCCACTACACTCATCCGCGCCCTGCCGCCCTCAGCCGCTCCGCCCTCTGTCCTTCTCTGCACCTCCACCAGCTCCGCACCATACCAAATGTGGCACCCCACTAAGAGTATCATCAGTTTGTGTGTATTTATTGTGACAAGAACACTGGGATAGTGTTTGAGGGCAGGTATGTTTGTCCCAGGTTCTTGTCTTACATGTTTTAGAAAATGGAAACTTCTAGGAAAAATGCTTTTGTTTTGTCAGAACCTTTTCCGTTTGCTGTAAAAGCTGGGTAAAGGCTCTGAGAGAGAGAGAGATAAGGCGAGTTCTAGACATTGGGCCCAGTTCAGGTCTTTGGCCTCACAGAGGGCTAATCAGGGTTTCAGCTGTGTAAGAGTGTTATAGGGCTGCTAGCCTGATTAGTATGGGCAGACTGCCTGGGAAGACTGGAGGGATCTGTGTGAGAGAAACACGCTTCCTGATACAAGTGAGCTATACAGTGTTTACTGGAGAACTCTGTGTTTTTTGTTTAGTGATAGTTAGGAACATCTTGTGTTTAGTTAGTGCCAGACAGGCAAGGTATTTTCTTTTGGTGTTTGTTTTATTTTCTGTTTCAATAAAACTGGCCGGGGCCAGTTGTACCAGACACTGGACTTGTGTTGTTCCTCAGCTGCTGCGTGCTGCCATATTCCCCAGGAAGAGGCGCCTTGCACCCCTACAGTGTTACATTATGTAAAGCAATAGTGTACAATGTGTCCTGTACTGCATGCTTAATTTGTATTGGTGACAGTGGGCAGTATCAGCATCACATGGTCCCTAGCAGCAGTGGAGGCTCATGGGACAGAAGGAAATAAAAGAGGCTGCACTGACAGTTAGTGGCAGTTGGTCCTCAGTGCAGGGGAGCAGAGCTGCGCTGCAAGGTTTCCCCGGTGACCTATGGTGCTGGACCTGTGGTTGTTTGTGCTGAAACTGGCAGTGGGGTTTCCGGTGATACCCCTGGTGTCTATCATGTCCTAGCAGGTGTAGTCATGCCAGGAAGTGAACCAGGAGGCAGCAGCAGCAGGCCAGCAAGAGAGCTGGGTGGTGATACATATACCTGCTAAGAGTAGAGGCAGTACAGAGGAGGGCCTGCCCCGGAGATGGACACTTAATTAATGGCACTCTGAGGATAAGACCCTTCTCCTCAGCAAATCAGTGGTTAAATCAGCAGCCATTCGGAGGCAGCCAGAGAGAGACTGGCCATTGTGACTGGTACCAGAGAAAAGGTCTGTGATAAAACACCTTGCACCACCCTGTATCATCACTTACACTGCAACTGTAGCACTGATAAAGTCCCAGTTTACAGGATTTTTACGCTATACAGCCACTACATCTTGACAGCATAGTTGGAGCAGTTACAGGCAAGGAGCTACAAAGTATCAAATGTAAAGACTGTGTAAGTGGGACTACAGATTAGACATCAATGAGAATCTGGAGCTTTTATTGACTATAAACCCTGTAATTAGTCAGCCAGGAAGAGCTGTTTGACTTGCAGCAAGTTAGTTTTACCAGGAGCAGCTCTAATTCATATGATAGGTTGCATCCCCATGGTATACCATTCAGGAACAGTTAACCTTTGTTTGCTACTTAACCCTGGTAAAAACAATAAGAGAGATCTCAATACTCATTCAGCCGTGCACGTGCTCTAGGGGACTCCTTACCTTACCGACTTAAAGCGATTTGCATGCATACCCTGGTACAGGTAGAAAGGGAATTTATTGTATGACCTGATGTCATTGCAACCTGTATATTTTATGGTTCATTATATATTGAATGTTGTGTTTATATTAGTCTAAAGCTTGAATTACAAGATTAACCAGCGGTTCACTATACCTAGCAGCCGGTATTTACTTTAGTATGGAAGAGTTGGCATAGTTCAGGGAAGTGTGTAGAAAAGCTAACCCGTTTGCAGGAACGAGACGCAGACTGAGAGACAACAGCTATCATCCAGTTCCTGTGCTAATTGTGTGTTTTAATTTGAATTCATTTTGTAAGCTTTTATACTGATTTTATGTACCCATATTGTACTCGCTGAGAGTATCTATCGAATTAACTCCATTGTCACACATAATAAATCGAAACCTCATTTGAAACTTTAGTATTATTACTCTGAAGTTGACTTCATTTACTCATCCATATCATCTGAGCAAAACCACAACCATCCTGCACCCATACTACTTCCGGGTGTCACACAAACACAGCCTCCTCATCCACCACACTGCAGACCAAAGCATTATCAGCACAGCTGAAGCTAAAGAGGTAATCTTACCCTGCTGCCTTTCTCTCTACCTAGTCCCTACTGTATACCCTTGCTGTCCCTCTCTCTTTCACTCTCACTGTCCCTGATGTAATTTTCCCTGTAGCTCTCTCTGTCACTCTCCCTGTCCCTATGTCCTTGCTATCACTCTCCCTGTCCCTGCTGTCACTTTCCCTGATTTTTGTCTCATTCCATGTGGCATAATGTGAATTTCGGCTCATTCTGTGTGCTATAATGTGATTTTTGGCTCATACTGTGTGCTATAATGTGAATTTCGGCTCATTCAGTGTGCTACAAGGTGAATTACGGCTCATTCAGTGTGCTATGTGAATTTCGGCTCATTCGGTGTGGTATAATATGAATTTTGGCTCATACTGTGTGCTATAATGTGAATTTCGGCTCATACTGTGTGCTATAATGTGAATTTCGGCTCATACCATGTGCTATAATGTGAATTTCGGCTCATTCTGTGT
The DNA here is from genome assembly GCF_028390025.1 of Pseudophryne corroboree. NCBI lineage: Eukaryota > Metazoa > Chordata > Amphibia > Anura > Myobatrachidae > Pseudophryne > Pseudophryne corroboree. Next base: position 103,804,714 of record NC_086445.1, on the reverse strand, counting down.
GGTATAATATGAATTTTGGCTCATACTGTGTGCTATAATGTGAGTTTCGGCTCATACCGTGTGCTATAATGTGAATTTTCGGCTCATTCTCTGTGCTATAATGTGAATTTCATCTCATACCGTGTGGTATAATATGAATTTCGGCTCATTCTATGTGCTATAATGTAAATTTCGGCTCATACCCTGTGCTATAATGTGAATTTCGGCTCATTCTGTGTGGTATAATGTGAATTTTTGCTCATACAGTGTGCTATAATATGAATTTCGGCTCATACCGTGTGCTATAATGTGAATTTCGGCTCATACTGTGTACTATAATGTGAAAGGGGCACCAGTGCTAGATAGTATAAGGGGTCCTACTATTGTGGTTCATAATGTGTATAAGGGATATATGTTGTGGAAAACCACACTGAAGGACACGCCCCTTTTCAGTGGCAAAGTCCCCTTTTCCGGAGCGCATACATACTTGCAACCTTCACTTTTCCATGTCCCCACTTCAAAATTACCACTTCGACCACTGTGAGGGATGGTATCAGAATCCTGGCGCTTGATATGATGACTGTCAGAATACCGACAGCGTAATCCCGATGTGCAGGATACCGACTACTGTTAGGTTATTACCCTAACCCTAATCTCCAACCCCCCCTAACCCTCCCTGCCTGCAGCCTGTTCCTAAACTGCGCCAGGTAGAGCCCATTCCTAAACTGGTACTGCTGGCCAGGGATGACTCTGCTTGTCTCCAGCCTCCACCACAAGCAGCAGCGCAGCTGTTGGGAGACCTGCTGCTGCTGGCAGAGAATGGAGGTGAGCAGAGTCTGTCCCCATGCTGCCATAGCGGCGGCTTTCGCGGGCATGCCTCACCAGCCACTGACCTCACTGCACGCCACTGCCCTGCAGTGCACATGGGACCTCATTCCGAGTTGATTGCTCGCTAGCTACATTTAGCAGCTGTGCAAACGCATAATCGCCGCCCACGGGGGAGTGTATTTTTGCTTTGCAGGAGTGTGAACACCTGTGCAGCAGAGCGGCTGCAAACACATTTTGTGCAGAACAAGACCAGCCCTGTAGTAACTGATTCTGTGCGATGATTGCTGCGACGAATGACACGGTAATGACGTCAAATACCCGCCCAGCAAACTCCCGGCCACACCGGCATTTTTCCAAACACTCCCAGAAAACGGTCAGTTGCCACCCAGATACTCCCACTTCCAGTCAATCTCCCTGCGCTCGCCAGTGCGACTGAAAGCATCGCTAGAACCTGTGCAAAACCACAATGCTCTTTGTACCCGTACACCACGCGTGCGCATTGTGGTGCATACGCATGCGCAGTTTTGCCATTTTTTAAATGAACGCTACGCAGCGAACAACGGTAGCTAGCTATCAACTCGAAATGAGGGCCATGGTTTTGCCCAACTACTAACAAATTTGCTGCTACGATCAGGTCTGAATTACCCTCAGTGTCCCTAATTCACTTTACATCACACAGTAGTACCACTTTACCTTATACACGTTACTCCATACACATAATGTCCCTTACACATATGCAACACATTATTAATGCCCTTATACACATAATGACACACATAATGTCCCTTTCACATAAGCCACACATTGGCCCTCATTCTGAGTTGATCACTCGCTAGCTACTTTTAGCAGTTGTGCAAACGCATAGTCGCCGCCCACGGGGGAGTGTATTTTCACTTTGCAGGAGTGTGAACGCCTGTGCAGCAGAGCGGCTGAAAACACATTTTGTGCAGAACAAGACCAGCACTGTAGTTACTTATTCTGTGTGATTGCTGCAATGAAGGTCCCAGTATTGACGTCGGATACCCGCCCAGTAAACGCCCGGCCATGCCTGCGTTTTTTCCAAATACTCCCAGAAAACAGTCAGTTGACACCTAAGAACTCCCACTTCCTGTCAATCTCCTTGCGATCGGCTGTGCGACTGAAAGCGTAGCTAAAACCTGTGCAAAACCACCATGATCTTTCTACTCGTACACCACACGTGCACATTGCGGTGCATACGCATGCGCAGTTTTGCCATTTTTTAACTGATCGCTATGCAGCGACGAACGGCAGCTAGCGATCAACTCGGAATGAGGGCCTTTATTAGTACACTTATACACATAATGATACACCTAGTGCCCCTTACATATATGCCGCACATTATTAATGCCCTTATACACACAATGACACACACAGTGCCACTTACACATGCCACACATTATTAATGAATCTATACACATGAAACACATAATGCCCTTACACATATGCCGAACACTACTGCACAACCAACCCACTGCGCACAACACTCACATGGCTGCTAACACTGTGACCTCTGCCTCTGCCATGCGGCAGAAGATGCATGGCATGAGTCAGATGGCAGCTCTGCTAACGTTGGGCGCCTTTTTTATTCTAAAAAGGCATCTTATTTGCATTTACTATGTGGCTAGGATGCACAAGCAGCTTCGTCTGATTAAAATGATATGTGGCTTGTCTATATTCTGTGTGCGACTGTGACTGTATCTGCATACAAAATGCTATGTTACAGTGATTTTCAGGAATACACTGTAACATAGCATTTCATATGCAGCTACAGCTGCAGTCAAAGATAGAATATAGGCATGCCGCATATCATTTTAATCAGCAGAAGCTGCTTGTGCCCCTAGGCATACCAAATGCCCTAGGCATTTGCCTAGTTTGCCTATGCCTAGTGCCGTCACGGGACAGGAGGTACTGGGAATAAATATAAGAGGAGGAGGGTGTAATACATGGGGACAAATTGTGCTGGGGTAAATATAATAGGAGGAGGGGTGTAATACATGGAGACAGGAGGTGCTGGGGGTAAATATAAGAGGAGGAGGGGTGTAATACATGGAGACAGGAGGTGCTGGGGGAACATATAGGAGGAGGGGTGTAATACATGGAGACAGGAGATGCTGGAGATAAGTATAAGAGGAAGAGGGGTGTAATACATGGAGACAGGTTGTGCTGGGGGTAAATATAAGAGGCGGAGGGGTGTAATACATGGGGACAGGAGATGCTGAAGGTTAATATAAGAGGAGGCGGGTGAAATACATGGGGACAGGAGATGCTGGGGGTAAATATAAGAAGAGGGTGTAATACATGGGGACAGTAGATGCTGGGGGTAAATATAAGAGTAGGGGTGTAATATATGGGGACAGGAGGTACTGGGGATAAATATAAGAGGAGGAGGGGTATAATACATGGAGACAGGAGATGCTGGAGGTTAATATAAGAGGAGGAGGGGTGTGATACATGGGGACAGGAGATGCTGGGGGTAAATATAAGAGGAGGAGGGGTGTAATACATGGGGACAGGAGATGTTGGAGGTAAATATAGGATGAGGGGGTGTAATACATGGGTACAGAAGGTGTTGAGGGTAAATATAAGAGGATAAGTGGCGTAATACATGGTGACAGGAGATGCTGGAGGTAAATATAAGAGAAAGAGGGGTGTAATATATGGGGACAGGTTGTCTTGGGGTAAATATAAGAGGAGGAGGGATGTAATACATGGGGACAGGAGATGTTGGAGGTTAATATAAGAGGAGGATGGTGTAATACATGGGGACAGGAGATGCTGGGGGTAAATATAAGAAGAGGGTGTAATACATGGGGACAGTAGATGCTGGGGGTAAATATAAGAGGAGTAGGGGTGTAATATATGGGGACAGGAGGTACTGGGGATAAATATAAGAGGGGGAGGGGTGTAATACATGCGGACAGGTTGTGCTCTGGGTAAATATAAGAGGAAAAGGGTGTAATACATGGGACAGGTTGTGCTTGGGGTTAATGTAATAGGAGGAGGGGTGTAGTACATGGGGACAGGAGGTGCTGGGGATAAATATAAGAAGAAGAGGGGTATAATACATGAGAGCAGGAGGTGCTGGGGGTAAATATAAGAGGAGGAGGGGTGTAATACATGGAGACAGGAGATGCTGGAGGTTAATATAAGAGGAGGATGGTGTAATACATGGGGACAGGAGGTACTGGAGATAAATATAATAGCAGGAGGGGTATAGTACATGGGGACAGAGGGTAGTGAGGGTAAGTATAAGAGGAGGAGGGGTGCAGTGCATTGGGAAAGGAGATGCTGGAGGTTAATATATGAGGAAGAGGGGTGTAATATATGGGGACAGGAGATGCTGGAGGTTAATATAAGAGGAGGAGGTGTGTGATACATTGGGATAGGAGATGCCGGAGGTAAATATAAGAAGAGGGTGTAATACATGGGGACAGGAGGTGCTGGGGTAAATATAAAAGGAGGACGGGTGTAATACATGGGGACAGGAGATGCTGGATTTAAATATAAGAGGAGGAGGGGTGTAATACATGGGGACAGGAGGTCCTAGGGGTAAATATAAGAGGAGGAGGGGTGTAATACATGGGGACAGGAGATACTGAAGGTAAATATAAGAGGAGGAGGGTGTAATACATGGAGACAGGAGATGCTGGAGGTTAATATATAGGAGGAGGAGGGTGTGATATATGGGGACAGGAGATGCTGGAGGTTAATATAAGAGGAGGAGGGGTGTGATACATGGGGACAGGAGATGCTGGGGGTAAATATAAGAAGAGGGTGTAATACATGGGGACAGTAGATGCTGGGGGTAAATATAAGAGGACTAGGGGTGTAATATATGGGGACAGGAGGTACCGGGGATAAATATAAGAGGGGGAGGGGTGTAATACATGCGGACAGGTTGTGCTCTGGGTAAATATAAGAGGAAGAGGGTGTAATACATGGGGACAGGTTGTGCTTGTGGTTAATATAATAGGAGGAGGGGTGTAGTACATGGGGACAGGAGGTACTGGGGATAAATATAAGAGGAAGAGGGGTATAATACATGGGAGTAGGAGGTACTGGGGGTAAATATAAGAGGAGGAGGGGTATAATACATGGAGACAGGAGATGCTGGAGGTTAATATAAGAGGAGGAGGGGTGTGATACATGGGGACAGGAGATGCTGGGGGTAAATATAAGAGGAGGAGGGGTGTAATACATGGGGACAGGAGATGTTGGAGGTAAATATAGGATGAGGGGGTGTAATACATGGGTACAGAAGGTGTTGAGGGTAAATATAAGAGGATAAGTGGCGTAATACATGGTGACAGGAGATGCTGGAGGTAAATATAAGAGAAAGAGGGGTGTAATATATGGGGACAGGTTGTCTTGGGGTAAATATAAGAGGAGGAGGGATGTAATACATGGGGACAGGAGATGTTGGAGGTTAATATAAGAGGAGGATGGTGTAATACATGGGGACAGGAGGTACTGGGGATAAATATAATAGCAGGAGGGGTATAGTACATGGGGACAGGGGGTAGTGAGGGTAAATATAAGAGGAGGAGGGGTGCAGTGCATTCGGAAAGGAGATGCTGGAGGTTAATATATGAGGAAGAGGGGTGTAATTAGTGATGAGCGGGTTTAGATTCTCGGAAACCGAACCCCCCCGAACTTCACCCATTTTACACGGGTCCGAGGCATACTCGGATTCTCCCGTATGGCTCGGTTAACCTGAGTGCGCCCGAACGTCATCATCCCGCTGTCGGATTCTCGCGAGATTCGGATTCTATATAAGCAGCCGCGCGTCGCCGCCATTTTTACTCGTGCATTGGAAATCTTAGGGAGAGGACGTGGCTGGCGTCCTCTCCGTTTATTCATTGTTGAGTTGATGCAAATATTTGTGCTTGCTTATATCATTGTGGAAACTGGGGAGCAGCTTTATATTAATATAGGAGGAGTACAGTGCAGAGTTTTGCTGATCAGTGACCACCAGTTTTATCAGTTCTCTGCCTGAAAATAACGCTCCTTATCTGTGCTCAGTGTGCTGCATATATCTGTGCTCACACTGCTTAATTGTGGGGACTGGGGAGCAGCTGTATTATATAGCAGGAGTACAGTGCAGAGTTTTGCTGACAGTGACCACCAGTATACATTGTCTGCTTGAAAAACACTCCATATCTGTGCTCAGTGTGCTGCTTTATTGTGGGGACTGGGGACCACCAGTATAATATATAGGAGGAGTACAGTGCAGAGTTTTGCTGACCAGTGACCACCAGTATATAATATATAGCTTACGGTACAGTAGGCCACTGCTGTACCTACCTCTGTGTCGTCAAGTATACTATCCATATACATTCTATACCTGTGGTGCATTTTAGTTTTGCAGTTTGCTGACACAGTGACCACCGGTATATATAGCAGTATGGTTCGGAAGGCCACTGCTGTACCTTCCTCTGTGTCGTCAAGTATATTATCCATCTACATTCTATACCTGTGGTGCATTTTAGTTTTGCAGTTTGCTGACACAGTGACCACCAGTATATATAGCAGTACGGTACGGAAGGCCACTGCTGTACCTACCTCTGTGTCGTCAAGTATACTATCCATCTACATTCTATACCTGTGGTGCATTTTAGTTTTGCAGTTTGCTGACACAGTGACCACCAGTATATATAGCAGTATGGTACGGAAGGCCACTGCTGTACCTACCTCTGTGTCGTCAAGTATACTATCTACATTCTATACCTGTGGTGCATTTTAGTTTTGCAGTTTGCTGACACAGTGACCACCAGTACATATAGCACTACAGTACGGAAGGCCACTGCTGTACCTACCTCTGTGTCATCAAGTATACTATCATCTACATTCTATATTTTTGAAACCAGCACCGGGCTCCACTAGCCAGGTACATAATGCCACAGCCGGGGGACACTTTTATAGTGGTCCCTGCGGCCCTGGCATTACATACCCAACTAGTCACCCCTGGCCCGGGTACCCTGGAGGAGTGGGAACCCCTTAAATCAAGGGATACCCCCCTCCAGCCACCCAAGGGCCAGGGGTGAAGCCCGAGGCTGTCCCCCCCATCCAAGGGCGGCGGATGGGGTCTGATAGCCTTTTGAAAAAATGTGAATATTGTTTTTAGTAGCAGTACTACAAGTCCCAGCAAGCCTCTCCGCAAGCTGGTACTTGGAGAACCACAAGTACCAGCATGCGGTGGAAAACCGGGCCCGCTGGTACCTGTAGTACTACTACTAAAAAAATACCCCCCAAAAAACAGGACACACACACCGTGAAAGTATAATTTTATTACATACATGCACACCTCCAAACATACATACTTACCTATGTTCACACGAGGCTCTGTCCTCTTGTCCCTGTAGAATCCTTGGAGTACCTGTGAAAAAAATTATACTCACATAATCCAGTGTAGAATCAGACCTTTGTATAATCCACGTACTTGGCAAAATAATAAAATGGAAACCCGACCACGCACTGAAAGGGGTCCCATGTTTACACATGGGACCCCTTTCCCCGACTGCCAGGACCCCCCCTGACTCCTGTCAAAGTGGTGCCATCAGCCAATCAGGGAGCACCACGTCGTGGCACTCTCCTGATTGGTTGTGTGCTCCTGTAGTGTCTGTGAGGCAGCACACGGCAGAGATACAATGTAGCGCCTATGCGCTCCATTGTATCCAATGGTGGGAACTTTGCGGTCAGCGGCTGACCGAAAGTAACCTCACCACTGACCGCAAAGTTCCCACCATTGGATACAATGGAGCGCATAGGCGCTACATTGTATCTCTGCTGTGTGCAGCCTGACAGACACTACAGGAGCACACAGCCAATCAGGAGAGTGCCACGACGTAGCGTTCCCTGATTGGCTGAAGGGACCCTCTTTGACAGGAGTCAGGGGGGGTCCTGGCAGTCGGGGAAAGGGGTCCCATGTGTAAACATGGGACCCCTTTTAGTGCGTGGTCCAGAGGCGGAACTACCGCCAGTGCAAGCAGTGCGTTGCACTGGGGCCCGCCTCTGTCCAGGGGCCCAAGCATGTAATGAGTCAAACTGCCGCCCACAGAGGAGAAGAGCAGCGGCACGGACGGGGGAAGGAGGAGGAGGGAGGTGAAGGAGGGAGCCGCAGCAGCGCTTTGTTACTGGTGGAGGCACTGCTGCCCCTCTGCTTCACTATAGGCTGTCTTCCGAGAACAGCCTATAGTGAAGCAGAGGGGCAGCAGCGCCTCCACCAATAACACAGCGCTGCTGCGGCTCCCTCCTCCACCTCGTCTATTGCCCGGGAATCGTCAAGCTGCACGAGGAGCCTGAGCCAGCGGAGAGGGTAAGTATGATTCTACTTTCTTTCTGTCTCTTTATTTCTTTCTTTCTTTCTGTCTCTTTATTTCTTTATTTGTTGGGACTGCCTGCCGCTATGTGTAAAAATGGGGGACTGCCTGCCGCAATGTGTAAAAAGGGGGGACTGCCTGCCACAATGTGTAAAAATGGGGGACTGCCTGCCGCAATGTGTGAAAGCGGGGGACTGCCTGCCGCAACGTGTAAAAAGGGGGAATCTGCCTGCCGTAATGTGTAACAAGGGCACGCTGTCTGCCGTAATGTGTAACAAGGGCACGCTGTCTGCCGTAATGTGTAACAAGGGCACGCTGTCTGCCGTAATGTGTAACAAGGGCACGCTGTCTGCCGTAATGTGTAAAAAGTACACGCTGTCTGCCGCTATGTGTAACAAGGGCACGCTGTCTGCCATTATGTGTAAAAAGGGGACGCTGCCTGCCGTAATGTGTAAAAAGGGGGGCGCTGTCTGCCGTAATGTGTAAAAAGGGGACGCTGTCTGCCGTAATGTGTAAAAAGAGGAATCGGTTCGCTGTAAGGTGTAAAAGGGTCTCTACCTGGTGTAGTGGTGCTACTGTGCGGCGTAATTTGAAGAATGGAGACTACTGTGCACCGTTTTATGAATTGGTATTATTTTGTGGCCACACCTCTTCCCCACGAAGCCACGCCACTATGTATTTTTGCGCGCACCTACGGCGCACACTGCCCCTGTTTTGCATGCAGGGGTGGGGCTCCGATGCCGTTTCTTGCACACAGTGCTAAAATGTCTAGTTACGGCACTGTTGCTAGGTATCCATTTCTCTGGCCCTGAGCAGGTCCCCCTCACCAGATCCTCTCAAGGGGTGAGGGGGTGGACTTGGATGGGATGGGGGGGGGGCCCAAAGCATTTTGTCGCACTTGGGCCCACCGCTTGCTAGTTCCGCCACTGACGTGGTCGGGTTTCCGTTTTATTATTTTGCCAAGTACGTGGATTATACAAAGGTCTGATTCTACACTGAATTATGTGAGTATAATTTTTTTCACAGGTACCCCAAGGATTCTACAGTAGAGATGAGCGGGTTCGGTTCCTCTGAATCCGAACCCGCCCGAACTTCATGTTTTTTCTCACGGGTCCGAGCGACTCGGATCTTCCCGCCTTGCTCGGTTAACCCGAGCGCGCCCGAACGTCATCATGACGCTGTCGGATTCTCGCGAGGCTCGGATTCTATCGCGAGACTCGGATTCTATATAAGGAGCCGCGCGTCGCCGCCATTTTCACACGTGCATTGAGATTGATAGGGAGAGGACGTGGCTGGCGTCCTCTCCATTTAGATTAGAAGAGAGAGAGTGAGATTGATTTGAGACAGAGACACTTGATTTACTGGAGCTTAGGAGTACTGTAGAGAGTGCAGAGTTTACTAGTGACTGACCACAGTGACCACCAGACAGTGCAGTTTTATTTAATATAATCCGTTCTCTGCCTGAAAAAAACGATACACAGTGACTCAGTCACATACCATATCTGTGTGCTCAGCCCAGTGTGCTGCATCATCTATGTATATATCTGACTGTGCTCACACAGCTTATAATTGTGGGGGAGACTGGGGAGCAGTGCCAGTTATAGGTTATAGCAGGAGCCAGGAGTACATATTATTAAAATTAAACAGTGCACACTTTTGCTGCAGGAGTGCCACTGCCAGTGTGACTGACCAGTGACCTGACCACACTGACCACCAGTATAGTTAGTAGTATACTATATTGTGATTGCCTGAAAAAGTTAAACACTCGTCGTGTGACTTGTGTGGTGTTTTTTTTTTTATTCTATAAAAAACTCATTCTGCTGACAGACAGTGTCCAGCAGGTCCGTCATTATATAATATATACCTGTCCGGCTGCAGTAGTGATATATATATATTTTTTATATCATTATTTATCATCCAGTCGCAGCAGACACAGTACGGTAGTTCACGGCTGTAGCTACCTCTGTGTCGGCACTCTTTCTTCTTTATACATACTACATCTCATTATCATCCAGTCTATATTAGCAGCAGACATAGTACAGTACGGTAGTCCACGGCTGTAGCTACCTCTGTGTCTGCACTCTGCAGTCCGTCCATAATTGTATACCACCTACCCGTGGTTTTTTTTTCTTTCTTCTTTATACATACATACTACATCTCATTATCAACCAGTCTATATTAGCAGCAGACACAGTACAGTACGGTAGTCCACGGCTGTAGCTACCTCTGTGTCGGCACTCGGCAGTCCGTCCATAATTGTATACCACCTACCCGTGTTTTTTTTTTCTTTCTTCTTTATACATACATACTACATCTCATTATCAACCAGTCTATATTAGCAGCAGACACAGTACAGTACGGTAGTCCACGGCTGTAGCTACCTCTGTGTCGGCACTCGGCAGTCCATCCATAATTGTATACCACCTACCCGTGGTTTTTTTTTCTTTCTTCTTTATACATACTACATCTCATTATCATCCAGTCTATATTAGCAGCAGACACAGTACAGTACGGTAGTCCACGGCTGTAGCTACCTCTGTGTCGGCACTCGGCAGTCCGTCCATAATTGTATACCACCTACCCGTGGTTTTTTTTTCTTTCTTCTTTATACATACATACTACATCTCTTTATCAACCAGTCTATATTAGCAGCAGACACAGTACGGTAGTCCACGGCTGTAGCTACCTCTGTGTCGGCACTCGGCAGTCCATCCATAACTGTATACCACCTACCCGTGGTTTTTTTTTCTTTCTTCTTTATACATACATACTACATCTCTTTATCAACCAGTCTATATTAGCAGCAGACACAGTACGGTAGTCCACGGCTGTAGCTACCTCTGTGTCGGCACTCGGCAGTCCATCCATAATTGTATACCACCTACCCGTGGTTTTTTTTTCTTTCTTCTTTATACATACATACTACATCTCTTTATCAACCAGTCTATATTAGCAGCAGACACAGTACGGTAGTCCACGGCTGTAGCTACCTCTGTGTTGGCACTCGGCAGTCCGTCCATAATTGTATACCACCTACCCGTGGTTTTTTTTTCTTTCTTCTTTATACATACATACTACATCTCTTTATCAACCAGTCTATATTAGCAGCAGACACAGTACGGTAGTCCACGGCTGTAGCTACCTCTGTGTCGGCACTCGGCAGTCCATCCATAATTGTATACCACCTACCTGTGGTTTTTTTTTCTTTCTTCTTTATACATACATACTACATCTCTTTATCATCCAGTCTATATTAGCAGCAGACACAGTACGGTAGTCCACGGCTGTAGCTACCTCTGTGTCGGCACTCGGCAGTCCGTCCATAATTGTATACCACCTACCCGTGGTTTTTTTTTCTTTCTTCTTTATACATACATACTACATCTCTTTATCAACCAGTCTATATTAGCAGCAGACACAGTACGGTAGTCCACGGCTGTAGCTACCTCTGTGTCGGCACTCGGCAGTCCGTCCATAATTGTATACTAGTATCCATCCATCTCCATTGTTTACCTGAGGTGCCTTTTAGTTGTGCCTATTAAAATATGGAGAACAAAAATGTTGAGCTTCCAAAATTAGGGAAAGATCAAGATCCACTTCCACCTCGTGCTGAAGCTGCTGCCACTAGTCATGGCCGAGACGATGAAATGCCAGCAACGTCGTCTGCCAAGGCCGATGCCCAATGTCATAGTACAGAGCATGTCAAATCCAAAACACCAAATATCAGTAAAAAAAGGACTCCAAAACCTAAAATAAAATTGTCGGAGGAGAAGCGTAAACTTGCCAATATGCCATTTACCACACGGAGTGGCAAGGAACGGCTGAGGCCCTGGCCTATGTTCATGGCTAGTGGTTCAGCTTCACATGAGGATGGAGGCACTCAGCCTCTCGCTAGAAAAATGAAAAGACTCAAGCTGGCAAAAGCAGTAGCACCGCAAAGAACTGTGCGTTCTTCGAAATCCCAAATCCACAAGGAGAGTCCAATTGTGTCGGTTGCGATGCCTGACCTTCCCAACACTGGACGTGAAGAGCATGCGCCTTCCACCATTTGCACGCCCCCTGCAAGTGCTGGAAGGAGCACCCGCAGTCCAGTTCCTGATAGTCAGATTGAAGATGTCAGTGTTGAAGTACACCAGGATGAGGAGGATATGGGTGTTGCTGGCGCTGGGGAGGAAATTGACCAGGAGGATTCTGATGGTGAGGTGGTTTGTTTAAGTCAGGCACCCGGGGAGACACCTGTTGTCCGTGGGAAGAATATTGCCGTTGACATGCCTGGTGAAAATACCAAAAAAATCAGCTCTTCGGTGTGGAACTATTTCAACAGAAATGCGGACAACAGGTGTCAAGCCGTGTGTTCCCTTTGTCAAGCTGTAATAAGTAGGGGTAAGGACGTTAACCACCTCGGAACATCCTCCCTTATACGTCACCTGCAGCGCATTCATAATAAGTCAGTGACAAGTTCAAAAACTTTGGGTGACAGCGGAAGCAGTCCACTGACCAGTAAATACCTTCCTCTTGTAACCAAGCTCACGCAAACCACCCCACCAACTCCCTCAGTGTCAATTTCCTCCTTCCCCAGGAATGCCAATAGTCCTGCAGGCCATGTCACTGGCAATTCTGACGATTCCTCTCCTGCCTGGGATTCCTCCGATGCATCCTTGCGTGTAACGCCTACTGCTGCTGGCGCTGCTGTTGCTGCTGGGAGTCGATGGTCATCCCAGAGGGGAAGTCGTAAGACCACTTTTACTACTTCCACCAAGCAATTGACTGTCCAACAGTCCTTTGCGAGGAAGATGAAATATCACAGCAGTCATCCTACTGCAAAGCGGATAACTGAGGCCTTGGCATCCTGGGTGGTGAGAAACGTGGTTCCGGTATCCATCATTACTGCAGAGCCAACTAGAGACTTGTTGGAGGTACTGTGTCCCCGGTACCAAATACCATCTAGGTTCCATTTCTCTAGGCAGGCGATACCGAAAATGTACACAGACCTCAGAAAAAGAGTCACCAGTGTCCTAAAAAATGCAGCTGTACCCAATGTCCACTTAACCACGGACATGTGGACAAGTGGAGCAGGGCAGGGTCAGGACTATGACTGTGACAGCCCACTGGGTAGATGTATGGACTCCCGCCGCAAGAACAGCAGCGGCGGCACCAGTAGCAGCATCTCGCAAACGCCAACTCTTTCCTAGGCAGGCTACGCTTTGTATCACCGGTTTCCAGAATACGCACACAGCTGAAAACCTCTTACGGCAACTGAGGAAGATCATCGCGGAATGGCTTACCCCAATTGGACTCTCCTGTGGATTTGTGGCATCGGACAACGCCAGCAATATTGTGTGTGCATTAAATATGGGCAAATTCCAGCACGTCCCATGTTTTGCACATACCTTGAATTTGGTGGTGCAGAATTATTTAAAAAACGACAGGGGCGTGCAAGAGATGCTGTCGGTGGCCAGAAGAATTGCGGGACACTTTCGGCGTACAGGCACCACGTACAGAAGACTGGAGCACCACCAAAAACTACTGAACCTGCCCTGCCATCATCTGAAGCAAGAAGTGGTAACGAGGTGGAATTCAACCCTCTATATCAGGCATTCCCAACCGCGGTCCTCAAGGCACACCAACAGTGCAGGTTTTAGTGATATCCAGGCTGCAGCACAGATGGTTAAATCAAAATAACTGAGCTAATAATTAAGTCACCTGTGCTGAAGCCTGGATATCACTAAAACCTGCACTGTTGGTGTGCCTTGAGGACCGTGGTTGGGAATGCCTGCTCTATATGCTTCAGAGGTTGGAGGAGCAGCAAAAGGCCATTCAAGCCTATACAATTGAGCACGATATAGGAGGTGGAATGCACCTGTCTCAAGCGCAGTGGAGAATTATTTCAACGTTGTGCAAGGTTCTGATGCCCTTTGAACTTGCCACACGTGAAGTCAGTTCAGACACTGCCAGCCTGAGTCAGGTCATTCCCCTCATCAAGCTTTTGCAGAAGAAGCTGGAGACATTGAAGGAGGAGCTAACACGGAGCGATTCCGCTAGGCATGTGGGACTTGTGGATGGAGCCCTTAATTCGCTTAACAAGGATTCACGGGTGGTCAATCTGTTGAAATCAGAGCACTACATTTTGGCCACCATGCTCGATCCTAGATTTAAAGCCTACCTTGGATCTCTCTTTCCGGCAGACACAAGTCTGCTGGGGTTGAAAGACCTGCTGGTGAGAAAATTGTCAAGTCAAGCGGAACGCGACCTGTCAACATCTCCTCCTTCACATTCTCCCGCAACTGGGGGTGCGAGGAAAAGGCTCAGAATTCCGAGCCCACCCGCTGGCGGTGATGCAGGGCAGTCTGGAGCGACTGCTGATGCTGACATCTGGTCCGGACTGAAGGACCTGACAACGATTACGGACATGTCGTCTACTGTCACTGCATATGATTCTCTCACCATTGAAAGAATGGTGGAGGATTATATGAGTGACCGCATCCAAGTAGGCACGTCACACAGTCCATACTTATACTGGCAGGAAAAAGAGGCAATTTGGAGGCCCTTGCACAAACTGGCTTTATTCTACCTAAGTTGCCCTCCCACAAGTGTGTACTCCGAAAGAGTGTTTAGTGCCGCCGCTCACCTTGTCAGCAATCGGCGTACGAGGTTACATCCAGAAAATGTGGAGAAGATGATGTTCATTAAAATGAATTATAATCAATTCCTCCGCGGAGACATTGACCAGCAGCAATTGCCTCCACAAAGTACACAGGGAGCTGAGATGGTGGATTCCAGTGGGGACGAATTGATAATCTGTGAGGAGGGGGATGTACACGGTGATATATCGGAGGATGATGATGAGGTGGACATCTTGCCTCTGTAGAGCCAGTTTGTGCAAGGAGAGATTAATTGCTTCTTTTTTGGGGGGGGTCCAAACCAACCCGTCATATCAGTCAGTCGTGTGGCAGACCCTGTCACTGAAATGATGGGTTGGTTAAAGTGTGCATGTCCTGTTTTGTTTATACAACATAAGGGTGGGTGGGAGGGCCCAAGGACAATTCCATCTTGCACCTCTTTTTTCTTTTATTTTTCTTTGCGTCATGTACTGTTTGGGGAGGGTTTTTTGGAAGGGCCATCCTACGTGACACTGCAGTGCCACTCCTAGATGGGCCCGGTGTTTGTGTCGGCCACTAGGGTCGCTTATCTTACTCACACAGTCAGCTACCTCATTGCGCCTCTTTTTTTCTTTGCGTCATGTGCTGTTTGGGGAGGGTTTTTTGGAATGGCCATCCTGCGTGACACTGCAGTGCCACTCCTAGATGGGCCCGGTGTTTGTGTCGGCCACTAGGGTCGCTAATCTTACTCACACAGCTACCTCATTGCGCCTCTTTTTTTCTTTGCGTCATGTGCTGTTTGGGGAGGGTTTTTTGGAAGGGCCATCCTGCGTGACACTGCAGTGCCACTCCTAGATGGGCCCGGTGTTTGTGTCGGCCACTAGGGTCGCTAATCTTACTCACAGCTACCTCATTGCGCCTCTTTTTTTCTTTGCGTCATGTGCTGTTTGGGGAGGGTTTTTTGGAAGGGCCATCCTGCGTGACACTGCAGTGCCACTCCTAGATGGGCCCGGTGTTTGTGTCGGCCACTAGGGTCGCTTATCTTACTCACAGTCAGCTACCTCATTGCGCCTCTTTTTTTCTTTGCGTCATGTGCTGTTTGGGGAGGGTTTTTTGGAAGGGACATCCTGCGTGACACTGCAGTGCCACTCCTAGATGGGCCCGGTGTTTGTGTCGGCCACTAGGGTCGCTAATCTTACTCACACAGTTACCTCATTGTGCCTCTTTTTTTCTTTGCGTCATGTGCTGTTTGGGGAGGGTTTTTTGGAAGGGCCATCCTGCGTGACACTGCAGTGCCACTCCTAGATGGGCCCGGTGTTTGTGTCGGCCACTAGGGTCGCTTATCTTACTCACACAGTCAGCTACCTCATTGCGCCTCTTTTTTTCTTTGCGTCATGTGCTGTTTGGGGAGGGTTTTTTGGAAGGGACATCCTGCGTGACACTGCAGTGCCACTCCTAGATGGGCCCGGTGTTTGTGTCGGCCACTAGGGTCGCTAATCTTACTCACACAGTTACCTCATTGTGCCTCTTTTTTTCTTTGCGTCATGTGCTGTTTGGGGAGGGTTTTTTGGAAGGGACATCCTGCGTGACACTGCAGTGCCACTCCTAGATGGGCCCGGTGTTTGTGTCGGTCGCTAATCTTACTCACACAGCTACCTCATTGCGCCTCTTTTTTTCTTTGCGTCATGTGCTGTTTGGGGAGGGTTTTTTGGAAGGGACATCCTGCGTGACACTGCAGTGCCACTCCTAGATGGGCCCGGTGTTTGTGTCGGCCACTAGGGTCGCTAATCTTACTCACACAGCTACCTCATTGCGCCTCTTTTTTTCTTTGCGTCATGTGCTGTTTGGGGAGGGTTTTTTGGAAGGGACATCCTGCGTGACACTGCAGTGCCACTACTAGATGGGCCCGGTGTTTGTGTCGGCCACTAGGGTCGCTAATCTTACTCACACAGCTACCTCATTGCGCCTCTTTTTTTCTTTGCGTCATGTGCTGTTTGGGGAGGGTTTTTTGGAAGGGACATCCTGCGTGACACTGCAGTGCCACTCCTAGATGGGCCCGGTGTTTGTGTCGGCCACTAGGGTCGCTAATCTTACTCTCACAGCTACCTCATTGCGCCTCTTTTTTTCTTTGCGTCATGTGCTGTTTGGGGAGGGTTTTTTGGAAGGGCCATCCTGCGTGACACTGCAGTGCCACTCCTAGATGGGCCCGGTGTTTGTGTCGGCCACTAGGGTCGCTTATCTTACTCACACAGTCAGCTACCTCATTGCGCCTCTTTTTTTCTTTGCGTCATGTGCTGTTTGGGGAGGGTTTTTTGGAAGGGCCATCCTGCGTGACACTGCAGTGCCACTCCTAGATGGGCCCGGTGTTTGTGTCGGCCACTAGGGTCGCTAATCTTACTCACACAGCTACCTCATTGCGCCTCTTTTTTTCTTTGCGTCATGTGCTGTTTGGGGAGGGTTTTTTGGAAGGGCCATCCTGCGTGACACTGCAGTGCCACTCCTAGATGGGCCCGGTGTTTGTGTCGGCCACTAGGGTCGCTTATCTTACTCACACAGCGACCTCGGTGCAAATTTTAGGACTAAAAATAATATTGTGAGGTGTGAGGTATTCAGAATAGACTGAAAATGAGTGGAAATTATGGTTTTTGAGGTTAATAATACTTTGGGATCAAAATGACCCCCAAATTCTATGATTTAAGCTGTTTTTTAGGGTTTTTTGAAAAAAACACCCGAATCCAAAACACACCCGAATCCGACAAAAAAAATTCGGTGAGGTTTTGCCAAAACGCGGTCGAACCCAAAACACGGCCGCGGAACCGAACCCAAAACCAAAACACAAAACCCGAAAAATTTCAGGCGCTCATCACTATTCTACAGGTACAAGAGGACAGAGCCTAGTATGAACATAAGTTAGTATGTATGTGCATGTACGTAATAAAATTATACTTTCACGGTGTGTGTGTCCTGGTTTTGGGGGGTATTTTTTTAGTAGTAGTACTACAGGTACCAGCGGGCCCGGTTTTCCACCGCATGCTGGTACTTGTGGTTCTCCAAGTACCAGCTTGCGGGGGAGGCTTGCTGGGACTTGTAGTACTGCTACTAAAAACAATATTCACATTTTTTCAAAAGGCTATCAGCCCCCCATCTGCCACCCTTGGATGGGGGGACAGCCTCGGGCTTCACCCCTGGCCCTTGGGTGGCTGGAGGGGGGGACCCCTTGATTTAAGGGATCCCCACTCCTCCAGGGTACCCCGGCCAGGGGTGACTAGTTGGGGGGGTAATGCCACGGCCGCAGGGCTGGTTTATTAAATATGGGGGAACCCCTGTCATTTTTCCCCCCATATTTTTTCAACCAGGACCGGCTCAAAGAGCCCGAGGCTGGTTGTGCTTTCCATAGATAACCATGCGCAGATCTCACTGATCCGTGCATAGTTATCCAAACTCGACTGGAAAAAGCAGGTCTATTTTTTTGCTGCTTTTTTTAACGAAAAAAATAGACCCGCACTTGAGCACTCAGAGACTAACACCCAAATACGAATGAATAGTGAATGCCCGTATTGTATGAAATAACAGCCGCGTTTGACCGATGGTCTATTCATTTGATTTCAGAACTTTGCCAATCAAACCATTACGAATAGACCAGACACTGCCGAGTTTTCGGCTTAGTGAATTCCCGGATTGGGACTTAGAAAAAAAAACACAAATCGGCCAAACTCGTATTTTTAGTAAATACTGGCCAGAGTCTGATTTCTCTGACGTCCTAAGTGGATGCTGGGGACTCCGTCAGGACCATGGGGAATAGCGGCTCCGCAGGAGACAGGGCACAAAAGTAAAAGCTTTAGGATCAGGTGGTGTGCACTGGCTCCTCCCCCTATGACCCTCCTCCAAGCCTCAGTTAGGTTTTTGTGCCCGGCCGAGAAGGGTGCAATCTAGGTGGCTCTCCTAAAGAGCTGCTTAGAGTAAAAGTTTTGTTAGGTTTTTTATTTTCAGTGAGTCCTGCTGGCAACAGGCTCACTGCAACGAGGGACTTAGGGGAGAAGAAGTGAACTCACCTGCGTGCAGGATGGATTGGCTTCTTAGGCTACTGGACACTAGCTCCAGAGGGACGATCACAGGTACAGCCTGGATGGGTCACCGGAGCCGCGCCGCCGACCCCCTTGCAGATGCTGAAGAGAGAAGAGGTCCAGAAATCGGCGGCTGAAGACTTCTCAGTCTTCATGAGGTAGCGCACAGCACTGCAGCTGTGCGCCATTGCTCTCAGCACACTTCACACCAACGGTCACTGAGGGTGCAGGGCGCTGGGGGGGGCGCCCTGGGCAGCAATGAAAGTACCTATGCTGGCTAAAAATACATCACATATAGCCTCTGGGGCTATATGGATGTATTTAACCCCTGCCAGGTTGTCAGAAAAACGGGAGAAGAAGCCAGCCGAAAAGGGGGCGGGGCCTATTCTCCTCAGCACACAGCGCCATTTTCCCTCACAGAACTGCTGGTGGGAAGGCTCCCAGGCTCTCCCCTGCACTGCACTACAGAAACAGGGTTAAAACAGAGAGGGGGGGCACTTATTTGGCGATATTATTATATATTAAGATGCTATAAGGGAAAACACTTATATAAGGTTGTCCCTGTATAATTATAGCGTTTTGGTGTGTGCTGGCAAACTCTCCCTCTGTCTCCCCAAAGGGCTAGTGGGGTCCTGTCCTCTATCAGAGCATTCCCTGTGTGTGTGCTGTGTGTCGGTACGTGTGTGTCGACATGTATGAGGACGATGTTTGTGAGGAGGCGGAGCAATTGCCTGTAATGGTGATGTCACTCTCTAGGGAGTCGACACCGGAATGGATGGCTTATTTATGGAATTACGTGATAATGTCAACACGCTGCAAGGTCGGTTGACGACATGAGACGGCCGGCAAACCAATTAGTACCTGTCCAGGCGTCTCAAACACCGTCAGGGGCTTTAAAACGCCCATTTACCTCAGTCGGTCGACACAGACACGGACACTGACTCCAGTGTCGACGGTGAAGAAACAAACGTACTTTCCATTAGGGCCACACGTTACATGTTAAGGGCAATGAAGGAGGTGTTACATATTTCTGATACTACAAGTACCACAAAAAAGGGTATTATGTGGGGTGTGAAAAAACTACCTGTAGTTTTTCCTGAATCAGATAAATTAAATGAAGTGTGTGATGATGCGTGGGTTTCCCCCGATAGAAAATTATTGGCGTTATACCCTTTCCCGCCAGAAGTTAGGGCGCGTTGGGAAACACCCCTTAGGGTGGATAAGGCGCTCACACGCTTATCAAAACAAGTGGCGTTACCGTCTCCAGATACGGCCGCCCTCAAGGAGCCAGCTGATAGGAGGCTGGAAAATATCCTAAAAAGTATATACACACATACTGGTGTTATACTGCGACCAGCGATCGCCTCAGCCTGGATGTGCAGCGCTGGGGTGGCTTGGTCGGATTCCCTGACTGAAAATATTGATACCCTTGACAGGGACAGTATTTTATTGACTATAGAGCATTTAAAGGATGCATTTCTATATATGCGAGATGCACAGAGGGATATTTGAACTCTGGCATCAAGAGTAAGTGCGATGTCCATATCTGCCAGAAGATGTTTATGGACACGACAGTGGTCAGGTGATGCAGATTCCAAACGGCACATGGAAGTATTGCCGTATAAAGGGGAGGAGTTATTTGGGGTCGGTCCATCGGACCTGGTGGCCACGGCAACAGCTGGAAAATCCACCTTTTTTTTACCCCAAGTCACAGAAAAAGACACCGTCTTTTCAGCCTCAGTCCTTTCATCCCCATAAGGGCAAGCGGGCAAAAGGCCAGTCATATCTGCCCAGGGGTAGAGGAAAGGGAAGAAGACTGCAGCAGGCAGCCCATTCCCAGGAATAGAAGCCCTCCACCGCTTCTGCCAAGTCCTCAGCATGACGCTGGGCCCGTACAAGCGGACTCAGGTGCGGTGGGGGGTCGTCTCAAGAGTTTCAGCGCGCAGTGGGCTCACTCGCAAGTGGACCCCTGGATCCTACAAGTAGTATCCCAGGGGTACAGATTGGAAATTCGAGACGTCTCCCCCTCGCAGGTTCCTGAAGTCTGCTTTACCAACGTCTCCATAGGCGTGCGCAGGACATTTAATTAGGGGGTGCACGATTAGAAGGGCATGTTTAGCACCGCACAGATATATATATATATATATAAAATCTGTTTAATATATGTTAACTTTGTATATTTTATTACCATAGATTATATCCTAATCTCTCAAAATATATATTGATATTGAATTTGAACTTGTCCTCCTCCAATACGCTGTATTCTGTGGCGTTGGCACATGATGAGGAGAGAGAGAGCATGGGTGGGAGCATGAGCGTGCATGCACGTGGCATGACATCACAAATAATCCCACAGGTTAGAGGAACTGGGAGTAGGATTACATCAGTGATGCTGCACCACACAAATGAATGACAGCGAGGCTGAGCGGTGGGGGTGGCGGGCGCAATGGGCGGGAGGACAGAAATGACCATACTCTGCGATCGCCGATACTGTAGCAGCAGCAGGTGTGTGAGAGGGGGTGACAGACATTAGGGGGTGCCTGTGCGCACCAGGCACCCCCCCTGCGCACGCCTATGAACGTCTCCCTCCGACAGGGAGGCAGTATTGGAAACAATTCACAAGCTGTATTACCAGCAGGTGATAATCAAAGTACCCCTCCTACAACAAGGAAAGGGTTTTTATTCCACACTATATTGTGGTACTGAAGCCAGACGGCTCGTGAGACCTATTCTAAATCTGAAATCTTTGAACACTTACATACAAAGGTTCAAATCAAGATGGAGTCACTCAGAGCAGTGATAGCGAACCAGGAAGAAGGGGACTATATGGTGTCCCTGGACATCAAGGATGCTTACCTCCATGTCCCAATTTGCCCTTCTCACCAAGGGTACCTCAGGTTCGTGGTACAGAACTGTCACTATCAGTTTCAGACGCTGCCGTTTGGATTGTCCACGGCACCCCGGGTCTTTACCAAAGTAATGGCCGAAATGATGATTCTTCTTCAAAGAAAAGGCGTCTTAATTATCCTTTACTTGGACGATCTCCTGATAAGGGCAAGGTCCAGAGAACAGTTGGAGGTCGGAGTAGCACTATCTCAAGTAGTTCTACGACAGCACGGGTGGATTCTAAATATTCCAAAATCGCAGCTGTTTCCGACGACACGTCTGCTGTTCCTAGGGATGATTCTGGACACAGTCCAGAAAAAGGTGTTTCTCCCGGAGGAGAAAGCCAGGGAGTTATCCGAGCTAGTCAGGAGCCTCCTAAAACCAGGAAAAGTGTCAGTGCATCATTGCACAAGGGTCCTGGGAAAAATGGTGGCTTCTTACGAAGCGATTCCATTCGGCAGATTTCACGCAAGAACTTTTCAGTGGGATCTGCTGGAAAAATGGTCCGGATCGCATCTTCAGATGCATCAGCGGATAACCCTGTCTCCAAGGACAAGGGTGTCTCTTCTGTGGTGGCTGCAGAGTGCTCATCTACTAAAGGGCCGCAGATTCAGCATTCAGGACTGGGTCCTGGTGACCACGGATGCCAGCCTGAGAGGCTGGGGAGCAGTCACACAAAGAAAAAAAAAAAATTTCCAGGGAGTGTGATCAAGTCTGGAGACTTTTCTCCACATAAATATACTGGAGCTAAGGGCAATTTACAATGCTCTAAGCTTAGCAAGACCTCTGCTTCAAGGTCAGCCGGTATTGATCCAGTGGGACAACATCACGGCAGTCGCCCACGTAAACAGACAGGGCGGCACAAGAAGCAGGAGGGCAATTGCAGAAACTGCAAGGATTTTTCGCTGGGCGGAAAATCATGTGATAGCACTGTCAGCAGTGTTCATTCCGGGAGTGGACAACTGGGAAGCAGACTTCCTCAGCAGGCACGACCTCCACCCGGGAGAGTGGGGACTTCATCGGGAAGTCTTCCACATGATTGTGAACCATTGGGAAAGACCAAAGGTGGACATGATGGCGTCCCGCCTGAACAAAAAACTGGACAGGTATTGCGCCAGGTCAAGAGACCCTCAGGCAATAGCTGTGGACGTTCTGGTAACACCGTGGGTGTACCAGTCGGTGTATGTGTTCCCTCCTCTGCTTCTCATACCCAAGGTACTGAGAATTATAAGACGTAGAGGAGTAACAACTATACTCGTGGCTCCGGATTGGCCAAGAAGGACTTGGTACCCGGAACTTCAAGAGATGCTCACAGAGGACTCATGGCCTCTGCCGCTAAGAAGGGACTTGCTTCAGCAAGTACCATGTCTGTTCCAAGACTTACCGCGGCTGCGTTTGACGGCACGGCGGTTGAACGCCGGATCCTAAGGGAAAAAGGCATTCCGGAAGAGGTCATCCCTACCCTGGTCAAAGCCAGGAAGGAGGTGACCGCACAACATTATCACCACATATGGCGAAAATATGTTGCGTGGTGTGAGGCCAGGAAGGCCCCACGAAGAAATTTCAACTCTGTCGATTCCTGCATTTCCTGCAAACAGGAGTGTCTATGGGCCTCAAATTGGGGTCCATTAAGGTTCAAATTTCGGCCCTGTCGATTTTCTTCCAGAAAAAATTGGCTCCAGTTCCTGAAGTCCAGAAGTTTGTCAAGGGAGTACTGCATATACAACCCCCTTTTGTGCCTCCAGTGGCACTGTGGGATCTCAACGTAGTTCTGGGATTCCTCAAATCACATTGGTTTAAACCGCTCAAATCTGTGGATTTGAAATATCTCACATGGAAAGTGACCATGCTGTTGGCCCTGGCCTCGGCCAGGCGAGTGTCAGAATTGGCGGCTTTGTCTCACAAAAGCCCATATCTGATTGTCCATTCGGACAGGGCAGAGCTGCGGACTCGTCCCCAGTTTCTCCCTAAGGTGGTGTCAGCGTTTTACCTGAACCAGCTTATTGTGGTACCTGCGGCTACTAGGGACTAGGAGGACTCCAAGTTGCTAGATGTTCTCAGGGCCCTGAAAATATAGGTTTCCAGGACGGCTGGAGTCAGGAAAACTGACTTGCTGTTACCCTGTATGCACCCAACAAACTGGGTGCTCTTGCTTCTAAGCAGACGATTGCTAGTTGGATGTGTAGTACAATTCAGCTTGCACATTCTGTGGCAGGCCTGCCACAGCCAAAATATGTAAATGCCCATTTCACATGGAAGGTGGGCTCATCTTGGGCGGCTGCCCGAGGGGTCTCGGCTTTACAACTTTGCCGAGCTGCTACTTGGTCAGGGGCACACCCTGGCTGAGGAGGACCTGGAGTTCTCTCATTCGGTGCTGCAGAGTCATCCGCACTCTCCCGCCCGTTTGGGAGCTTTGGTATAATCCCCATGGTCCTGACGGAGTCCCCAGCATCCACTTAGGACGTCAGAGAAAATAAGAATTTACTTACTGATAATTCTATTTCTCGTAGTCCGTAGTGGATGCTGGGCGCCCATCCCAAGTGCGGATTGTCTGCAATACTTGTACATAGTTATTGTTACAAAAATCGGGTTATTATTGTTGTGAGCCATCTTTTCAGAGGCTCCGCTGTTATCATGCTGTTAACTGGGTTCAGATCACAGGTTGTACAGTGTGATTGGTGTGGCTGGTATGAGTCTTACCCGGGATTCAAAATCCTTCCTTATTGTGTACGCTCGTCCGGGCACAGTATCCTAACTGAGGCTTGGAGGAGGGTCATAGGGGGAGGAGCCAGTGCACACCACCTGATCCTAAAGCTTTTACTTTTGTGCCCTGTCTCCTGCGGAGCCGCTATTCCCCATGGTCCTGACGGAGTCCCCAGCATCCACTACGGACTACGAGAAATAGAATTATCGGTAAATAAATTCTTATTTTAAATTGGCTATTGCTATATCCAGTTGCTTCTCTTGTATTTTGAACAAGGGTTAATCAAAATAAGCTACAGGTAACTTTTCTTTTCAGTTGCTGATTTAGAATCACTCAAGTTATTCCAGCTTATTCATACTTACACTCTGGAGTGCCGCAGCGCAGCAAATACTGGGAAAACGGTGCAGTGTCATTTTCCCAGTGTTTTGCGCATGCGCAGTAGGAAAATCACTGGTAAAATGGCCATCGCTCCATTTCCCGGAGATCCCCACATGCGCTGTAGACTCTTGGACAGCACTTGGGTTCCCTAGGGACCCTAGTGCCCGGAGCAACAGCGCTGCCAGCTAGAGAGGATGGGGCCCTGATGGATCCAGCACACAGGCTTCCACCTCTGTAGAAATGCCCCCGACTAGTACACCACTGCAATATGATAAGCCTCTCTCTGTAATGGTGCAGGTTCCTGAATCTTTGTAGAGGCCTGCATGTATGTTGATTATTCTCAGATGGTACTGCATATTTGATAGGTGTGGAAAAATTCACAGACCTGTTAGCAGTCCAGTCCTTATGCACAACCCCACTCCCTCTAGTCAGTTGTGTGCACAACTCATCACAGGCTGCTCCCCTCTATGACTAACAGGTATGCACTATACAGGCAGACTCTGGATACCTCCTGTCACTGCTGCCCCACCTGCTAAGCTCTACTCTTAGGGCAGCTCTGCCTTAGGCACTCCCCCTGGCTACTGGCTCTTCTGGCCACACCTACTAGGGAGTCTCAGGGATAACAGGTATACACAAGCTGCAAGTCACGACTTCCACCCGCTCTCAGGCCTAATCATCAGAGCCACCACTGACTCTTCCCTCTTCCACTACTGCGGTAAGAAATGGAATAGATACCGGACCTTGGGTCTAATTCAGACCCTATCGCTGATGTGCAAATTTCGCTATGAAGCAATTTTTGCACATCTGCACATGCGCATACACTGGTACGTGCATGTGCAAGGTCCTAAACCTGGAGGGGGGAGGGACGCTGGGATCCTGTCTGAAGATCGATACTGTCTAGGTCGACAATGTTTAGGTCGACCACTATAGGTCGACAGTCACTAGGACAGGGATGGAAGGTCGACAGGGTTTCTAAGTTGACATGTGCTAGGTCGACAGGTCAAAAGGTCGCCATGAGTTTTTCACTTTTTTTTTACTTTTTCCACGTGGACTACGACTGGAACGGTAATCTGCCCGAAGCATGGCGAGTGAAGCGAGCCATGCGAGAGGACACGATTCACTAATTGGGGTTCCCGGTCACTCTACAAAGAAATGGACACCCCAAAAAAAACTCATGTCGACATTTTGACCTGTCGACCTAGCACATGTCGACCTAGAAACCCTGTCGACCTTCCATCCCTGTCGACTTAGTGACTGTCGACCTATAGTGGTCAACCTAAACATTGTCGACCTAGATACTGTCGATTTGATGATCCACACCCGTTGACGCTGTTTAAGCGGTGTGGTTCTGACAATGGAGACGTGTCTGGACCGTTACTGGGGCAGGTCGCGGCAGCTGCGTGACTTCACGTGCAGCCGTTTGGTCCCTTAACATGTCGGTTTGCCATCTGCAGGCCCATGCGGGTTTTGGTTTTGCATCTGTATTTTTTTTTTTCAATAATAAAAACAGCTAAATTCACAGAATATCTGCCCCCTGCAGTAAACATGATTTTGCCCAACTGCTAGCAAATTTGCTCCTGCGATCAACTCTGAATTACACCCAATGTATTTTTAAAAATGACGCATTGGGCAAGGCTCAAGATTTCAAAAAAGATGATTAAGGCAAAGAAGAATAAAAAAGACAATATTTTAGATTTAATTTATTTCATTTATTTCATTTATTTTGGCTCAAATTCTTCTGTTCCTAAAAGACATATTATTTATATTAATTTAATTTAAATTTAGTCAATTTATAATTATTATTATTAATAATATTAATTTGAATTAATCACAATGCAGTGATAAGAAGAATTATGAAAATAAGACAATGAGTATAACATATTAATATGAGCTACGGACACAGCACCCTGAAATGAACAGAGCACAAAATATTTAAAAAATTATTTTATTTCTCTGACGTCCTAGTGGATGCTGGGGACTCCATCAGGACCATGGGGATTAGCGGCTCCGCAGGAGACAGGGCACAAAAATAAAGCTTTTAGGATCAGGTGGTGTGCACTGGCTCCTCCCCCTATGACCCTCCTCCAAGCCTCAGTTAGGTTTTTGTGCCCGTCCGAGCAGGGTGCAATCTAGGTGGCTCTCCTAAAGAGCTGCTTAGAAAAAGTTTTTTAGGTTTTTATTTTCAGTGAGTCCTGCTGGCAACAGGCTCACTGCATCGAGGGACTTAGGGGAGAGAAGTCAACTCACCTGCGTGCAGGATGGATTGGCTTCTTAGGCTACTGGACACCATTAGCTCCAGAGGGATCGAACACAGGCCCAGCCATGGAGTCCGGTCCCGGAGCCGCGCCGCCGACCCCCCTTGCAGATGCTGAAGATTGAAGAGGTCCAGAGACAGGCGGCAGAAGACTTTTCAGTCTTCCTGAGGTAGCGCACAGCACTGCAGCTGTGCGCCATTGTTGTCAGCACACTTCACACAGCGTGTCACTGAGGGTGCAGGGCGCTGGGGGGGGCGCCCTGGGCAGCAATGTATAATACCTTTTATGGCTAAAAATACATCACATATAGCCCTTGAGGCTATATGGATGTATTTAACCCCTGACAGATATCACAAACTCCGGAGAAGAGCCCGCCGAAATAGGGGGCGGGGCTTATTCTCCTCAGCACACAGCGCCATTTTCCTGCTCAGCTCCGCTGTGAGGAAGGCTCCCAGGACTCTCCCCTGCACTGCACTACAGAAACAGGGTAAAACAGAGAGGGGGGGCACTTTTTTTGGCGATATTACTATATTTAAGTGGCTATAAGGATACAACACTTATATAGGGTTGTTCCCATATATATTATAGCGCTTGGGTGTGTGCTGGCAAACTCCCCCTCTGTCTCCCCAAAGGGCTAGTGGGGTCCTGTCTTCAATAGAGCATTCCCTGTGTGTCTGCTGTGTGTCGGTACGTGTGTGTCGACATGTATGAGGACGATGTTGGTGTGGAGGCAGAGCAATTGCCGGTAATGGTGATGTCACCCCCCAGGGAGTCGACACCGGAATGGATGGCTTTGTTTATGGAATTACGTGATAATGTCAGCACTTTACAGAAATCAGTGGACGACATGAGACGGCCGGCAAACCAGTTAGTACCTGCCCAGGCGTCTCAGACACCGTCAGGGGCTGTAAAACGCCCTTTACCTCAGTCGGTCGACACAGACCCAGACACGGACACTGAATCTAGTGTCGACGGTGAAGAAACAAACGTATTTTCCAGTAGGGCCACACGTTATATGATCACGGCAATGAAGGAGGCTTTGCATCTCTCTGATATTACAAGTACCACAAAGAGGGGTATTATGTGGGGGGGTGAAAAAGCTACCTGTAGTTTTTCCTGAATCAGAGGAATTGAATGATGTATGTGATGAAGCGTGGGTTAAAGCAATAGGACAAAAGAAGAGAGAGACTCTTTGTTGGGGCACTCTTAGTCAAAAAATATATATTAGACACTAAAACTTAACGTTTAATAGATATAATAAAAATCTAGTGACTCAAAAGTAAAGATAAGAATTGTGAACAAATATATTCATGCATATTATTCATGCATATCGCTCAATGCTTCTATTTTAAAATAGATCTGAAAAGTGCCTGGGTGAAAATTATTTGTAGTTAATATTTTATTTGGGACAGATCTGTCTATATTTTGAGACAGGATATAGTTATGGTCCCCCAGGGATACTACCTATGTTCAGTTTTTAAATATTGTGCAATTTCTTAAAGAGAAAGATTAAAGGAAATATGGTCTTTAAATGTTGCCTTAAAAGGTCCTTAGACACCTACTGCTCTATGTCTGGGCAGTGGCGTTACCGGAAAGGCTTTTACTTGATTAAGCGATGCATTTTTTCGACTCTATGCAATCAGTAGAAGTCTGAAAATACGATGTAGGGATAAGGATAATTACATACTTAATAGTAATACAGTAATGCAGTTGGTAGAGATTTGAAAAAACAGTATTATAAATTTTGCATGAAGATATATTGAAAAGAAGAGGAATTATTTTGTGCGGTATATTTTGTAATAGTACAGTAAAATTCTCACATTCAAAATAACATTAAGGAAAAGAAAGCGATTAAAAGAGAGAGGAAAAAGAAGGGGGTATGTCTTACTTCTGCTGTTCAGCTGGGTTGTTTACTGCACCTGGTGTTCGCTGTTGGTCCCCCACACAGTTACTGACCAGGCCTACCACAGATTTGCTTCCAAGATCGGACGAGATCGGGCGTATCCTGTGGAGTATGGCCGTAATCTGCTGAATGAGAGAGTATGACTGCCAAAGTGCTTCTGCTGTCCAAATTAATGGATGAGAGAGCATGAAAAGAATATATTGTTTATATATATATATAATGGGCTCTATAATGATGCCATAGTTTGTAGTATGCCCAGATGGACTCCTATATGGAGATAGATATATCCAAAAGGAGGGAGCTGGATGCTCTCCAATATTTTTAAACTAACAGTATTTTCTTTGTTATAGGAAAAAGGAGAAAAAATGAATAAAGGGACCCTAGAGATACTGACAAACCGTAGTCACTTAGTTCATGTGCGAGTATTGCATATATTCACACTGCATATACCGTAAGTGTCAGCAATGCCCTAACATTCATATAATTACACTGCATATAACATGGGTATCATAAGTACCCTGACATTCCAACAGTTAGTGAGTATGAAACAGAAGTATTAAACAAACTGCAAAAGCTTAATTCTTATGAAGATATTACATGTGGTCACACTGCAGTATGATATGAATATCAAAAAAAATGCTGCAAACACTTTAGTTATTGTACAGATATTACATATGGTCACACTGCATAAACGTGATATATAAATATCAAAGGATGCTCTCAATTCAAAGGTATTGACAGACTGCAAACTTGATTGCTGTACAGATATTACATGTGATCACACTGTAGTATGATATAGATATCAAAAAATGCTCTCAATTCACAGTTAACATGAACATGTGTAGTTATATAGAAAATTAATAGAAATCACACTTATTATAAAAAAAGGGTACATAGTAAGTTTTGATGACCCAAAAAGGGTGCTTACTGAACCGGTAAATCCCTTAATGTGGGGGTGGGCTGCGCAGTCCCACAGAGTCCCACTAACCAAACGGCCCGTTTCACCTATCCATAGGCTTGTTCACTTGTTTGACCAGTGAACAAGCCTATGGATAGGTGAAACGGGCCGTTTGGTTAGTGGGACTCTGTGGGACTGCGCAGCCCACCCCCACATTAAGGGATTTACCGGTTCAGTAAGCACCCTTTTTGGGTCATCAAAACTTACTATGTACCCTTTTTTTATAATAAGTGTGATTTCTATTAATTTTCTATATAACTACACATGTTCATGTTAACTGTGAATTGAGAGCATTTTTTGATATCTATATCATACTACAGTGTGATCACATGTAATATCTGTACAGCAATCAAGTTTGCAGTCTGTCAATACCTTTGAATTGAGAGCATCCTTTGATATTTATATATCACGTTTATGCAGTGTGACCATATGTAATATCTGTACAATAACTAAAGTGTTTGCAGCATTTTTTTTGATATTCATATCATACTGCAGTGTGACCACATGTAATATCTTCATAAGAATTAAGCTTTTGCAGTTTGTTTAATACTTCTGTTTCATACTCACTAACTGTTGGAATGTCAGGGTACTTATGATACCCATGTTATATGCAGTGTAATTATATGAATGTTAGGGCATTGCTGACACTTACGGTATATGCAGTGTGAATATATGCAATACTCGCACATGAACTAAGTGACTACGGTTTGTCAGTATCTCTAGGGTCCCTTTATTCATTTTTTCTCCTTTTTCCTATAACAAAGAAAATACTGTTAGTTTAAAAATATTGGAGAGCATCCAGCTCCCTCCTTTTGGATATATCTATCTCCATATAGGAGTCCATCTGGGCATACTACAAACTATGGCATCATTATAGAGCCCATTATATATATATAAACAATATATTCTTTTCATGCTCTCTCATCCATTAATTTGGACAGCAGAAGCACTTTGGCAGTCATACTCTCTCATTCAGCAGATTACGGCCATACTCCACAGGATACGCCTGATCTCGTCCGATCTTGGAAGCAAATCTGTGGTAGGCCTGGTCAGTAACTGTGTGGGGGACCAACAGCGAACACCAGGTGCAGTAAACAACCCAGCTGAACAGCAGAAGTAAGACATACCCCCTTCTTTTTCCTCTCTCTTTTAATCGCTTTCTTTTCCTTAATGTTATTTTGAATGTGAGAATTTTACTGTACTATTACAAAATATACCGCACAAAATAATTCCTCTTCTTTTCAATATATCTTCATGCAAAATTTATAATACTGTTTTTTCAAATCTCTACCAACTGCATTACTGTATTACTATTAAGTATGTAATTATCCTTATCCCTACATCGTATTTTCAGACTTCTACTGATTGCATAGAGTCGAAAAAATGCATCGCTTAATCAAGTAAAAGCCTTTCCGGTAACGCCACTGCCCAGACATAGAGCAGTAGGTGTCTAAGGACCTTTTAAGGCAACATTTAAAGACCATATTTCCTTTAATCTTTCTCTTTAAGAAATTGCACAATATTTAAAAACTGAACATAGGTAGTATCCCTGGGGGACCATAACTATATCCTGTCTCAAAATATAGACAGATCTGTCCCAAATAAAATATTAACTACAAATAATTTTCACCCAGGCACTTTTCAGATCTATTTTAAAATAGAAGCATTGAGCGATATGCATGAATAATATGCATGAATATATTTGTTCACAATTCTTATCTTTACTTTTGAGTCACTAGATTTTTATTATATCTATTAAACGTTAAGTTTTAGTGTCTAATATATATTTTTTGACTAAGAGTGCCCCAACAAAGAGTCTCTCTCTTCTTTTGTCCTATTGCTCTAACCTACTGACTCTGGGAGCACCACCGACGAGTGATCAGCACTGACTGTGCATACAAGTATTTCAAAGTCGGTCACAGATAAAGACCTGATGTTGGTCAATATCTGTACAAACAACCTGTTGCGGAACTACCCTTCTGTAGATTAATCGAAGCGTGGGTTAACCCAGATAGAAAAGTGCTAATTTCAAAAAAGTTATTGGCATTATACCCTTTCCCGCCAGAGGTTAGGGCGCGCTGGGAAACACCCCCTAGGATGGATAAGGCGCTCACACGCTTATCAAAACAAGTGGCGTTACCGTCTCCTGATACGGCCGCCCTCAAGGATCCAGCTGATAGGAGGCTGGAAACTACCCTAAAAGTATATACACACATACTGGTGTTATACTGCGACCAGCCATCGCCTCAGCCTGGATGTGCAGTGCTGGGGTGGTCTGGTCGGATTCCCTGACTGAAAATATTGATACCCTGGATAGGGACAGTATTTTATTGACTTTAGAGCAATTGAAGGATGCTTTTCTTTATATGCGAGATGCTCAGAGGGATATTTGCACTCTGGCATCGAGAGTAAGTGCGATGTCCATATCTGCCAGAAGAAGTTTATGGACGCGACAGTGGTCAGGTGATGCAGATTCCAAACGGCATATGGAAGTATTGCCGTATAAAGGGGAGGAATTGTTTGGCGTCGGTCTATCAGATCTGGTGGCCACGGCAACTGCCGGGAAATCCACCTTTTTACCTCAGACCCCCTCCCAACAGAAAAAGACACCGTCTTTTCAGCCGCAGTCCTTTCGGTCCTATAAGAACAAGCGGGCAAAAGGACAGTCATATCTGCCCCGAGGCAGAGGAAAGGGTAATAGAGGGCAGCAAGCAGCTCCTTCCCAGGAACAGAAGCCCTCCCCGGGTTCTGCAAAGCCCTCAGCATGACGCTGGGGCTTTACAAGCGGACTCAGGAGCGGTGGGGGGTCGACTCAAGAATTTCAGCGCGCAGTGGGCTTGCTCACAGGTGGACCCCTGGATACTGCAGGTAGTATCTCAGGGTTACAGGTTGGAATTCGAGAAGTCTCCCCCTCGCCGGTTCCTAAAGTCTGCTTTGCCAACGTCTCCCTCAGACAGGGCGACGGTATTGGAAGCCATTCACAAGCTGTTTTCTCAGCAGGTGATAGTCAAAGTACCCCTCCTACAACAGGGAAAGGGGTATTACTCCACGCTATTTGTGGTACCGAAGCCGGACGGCTCGGTAAGACCTATTCTAAATCTGAAATCTTTGAACCTGTACTTACAAAAATTCAAGTTCAAGATGGAATCACTCAGAGCAGTGATAGCGAATCTGGAAGAAGGGGACTTTATGGTGTCCCTGGACATAAAGGATGCTTACCTGCATGTCCCAATTTGCCCTTCACATCAAGGGTACCTCAGGTTCGTGGTGCAAAACTGTCATCAGTTTCAGACGCTGCCGTTTGGATTGTCCACGGCACCTCGGGTCTTTACCAAGGTAATGGCCGAAATGATGATTCTTCTGCGAATAAGAGGCGTATTAATTATCCCTTACTTGGACGATCTCCTGATAAGGGCAAGGTCCAGAGAACAGCTGGAGGACGGAGTAGCACTAACCAAAGTAGTGTTGCAACAACACGGGTGGATTCTGAATTTTCCAAAATCTCAGTTGACCCCGACAACACGTCTGCTGTTCCTGGGAATGATTCTGGACACGGTTCAGAAAAAGGTGTTTCTTCCGGAGGAGAAAGCCAAGGAGTTATCCGAACTTGTCAGGAACCTCCTAAAACCAGGAAAAGTGTCTGTGCATCAATGCACAAGAGTCCTGGGAAAGATGGTGGCTTCTTACGAAGCAATTCCATTCGGCAGATTCCACGCACGAACTTTTCAGTGGGATCTGCTGGACAAATGGTCCGGATCGCATCTGCAGATGCATCAGCGGATAACCTTATCGCCACGGACAAGGGTGTCTCTTCTGTGGTGGTTGCAGAGTGCTCATCTGTTAGAGGGCCGCAGATTCGGCATACAGGACTGGGTCCTGGTGACCACGGATGCCAGTCTGAGAGGCTGGGGAGCGGTTACACAGGGAAGAAACTTCCAGGGAGTATGGTCAAGCCTGGAGATGTCTCTTCACATAAATATACTGGAGCTAAGAGCGATTTACAATGCTCTAAGCCTGGCAAAACCCCTGCTTCAGGGTCAGCCGGTGTTGATCCAGTCGGACAACATCACGGCAGTCGCCCACGTAAACAGACAGGGCGGCACAAGAAGCAGGAGAGCAATGGCAGAAGCTGCAAGGATTCTTCGCTGGGCGGAAGATCATGTGATAGCACTGTCAGCAGTGTTCATTCCGGGAGTAGACAACTGGGAAGCAGACTTCCTCAGCAGACACGATCTACACCCGGGAGAGTGGGGACTTCACCCAGAAGTCTTCCACATGATTGTGAACCGTTGGGAAAAACCAAAGGTGGATATGATGGCATCACGCCTCAACAAAAAACTGGACAGGTATTGCGCCAGGTCAAGAGACCCTCAGGCAATAGCTGTGGACGCTCTGGTAACACCGTGGGTGTACCAGTCAGTGTATGTGTTTCCTCCTCTGCCTCTCATACCCAAAGTACTGAGAATTATACGGCAAAGGGGAGTAAGAACAATACTCGTGGCTCCGGATTGGCCAAGAAGAACTTGGTACCCGGAACTTCAGCAGATGCTCACGGAAAATCCGTGGCCTCTACCTCTAAGACGGGACCTGATTCAGCAGGGACCATGTCTATTCCAAGACTTACCGCGGCTGCGTTTGACGGCATGGCGGTTGAACGCCGAATTCTAAAGGAAAAAGGCATTCCAGAAGAGGTCATTCCTACACTGGTTAAAGCCAGGAAGGAGGTGACTGCACA
Organism: Pseudophryne corroboree; assembly: GCF_028390025.1. Classification (NCBI taxonomy): domain Eukaryota; kingdom Metazoa; phylum Chordata; class Amphibia; order Anura; family Myobatrachidae; genus Pseudophryne; species Pseudophryne corroboree. Next base: position 103,770,085 of record NC_086445.1, on the reverse strand, counting down.
ACATTATCACCGCATTTGGAGAAAATATGTTGCGTGGTGTGAGGCCAGGAAGGCCCCCACGGAGGAATTTCAACTGGGTCGATTCCTACATTTCCTGCAAACAGGATTGTCTATGGGCCTCAAATTGGGGTCCATTAAGGTTCAAATTTCGGCCCTGTCGATTTTCTTCCAGAAAGAATTGGCTTCAGTTCCTGAAGTCCAGACTTTTGTAAAAGGAGTACTACATATACAGCCCCCGGTTGTGCCCCCAGTGGCTCCGTGGGACCTTAATGTAGTTTTGGATTTTCTCAAATCCCATTGGTTTGAGCCACTCAAATCGGTGGATTTGAAATATCTTACATGGAAAGTAACCATGCTACTGGCCCTGGCTTCAGCCAGGAGAGTATCAGAATTGGCGGCTTTATCGTATAAAAGCCCATATCTGATTTTCCATTCGGACAGGGCAGAACTGCGGATGCGTCCTCAGTTTCTGCCTAAGGTGGTGTCAGCGTTTCACCTGAACCAGCCTATTGTGGTGCCTGCGGCTACTAGCGATTTGGAAGATTCCAAGTTGCTGGACGTTGTCAGGGCATTGAAAATATATATTTCAAGGACGGCTGGAGTCAGAAAATCTGACTCGCTGTTTATACTGTATGCACCCAACAAGCTGGGTGCTCCTGCTTCTAAGCAGACGATTGCTCGTTGGATTTGTAGCACAATTCAACTTGCACATTCTGTGGCAGGCCTGCCACAGCCTAAATCTGTCAAGGCCCATTCCACAAGGAAGGTGGGCTCATCCTGGGCGGCTGCCCGAGGGGTCTCGGCATTACAACTCTGCCGAGCAGCTACGTGGTCGGGGGAAAACACGTTTGTAAAATTCTACAAATTTGATACCCTGGCTAAAGAGGACCTGGAGTTCTCTCATTCGGTGCTGCAGAGTCATCCGCACTCTCCCGCCCGTTTGGGAGCTTTGGTATAATCCCCATGGTCCTGACGGAGTCCCCAGCATCCACTAGGGCGTCAGAGAAAATAAGATTTTACTTACCGATAAATCTATTTCTCGTAGTCCGTAGTGGATGCTGGGCGCCCATCCCAAGTGCGGATTGTCTGCAATACTTGTACATAGTTATTGTTACAAAAAAATTGGGTTCTTATTTGTTGTGAGCCATCTGTTCAGAGGCTCCTACGTTTATCATACTGTTAACTGGGTTCAGATCACAAGTTGTACGGTGTGATTGGTGTGGCTGGTATGAGTCTTACCCGGGATTCAAAATCCTTCCTTATTGTGTACGCTCGTCCGGGCACAGTATCCTAACTGAGGCTTGGAGGAGGGTCATAGGGGGAGGAGCCAGTGTACACCACCTGATCCTAAAAGCTTTATTTTTGTGCCCTGTCTCCTGCGGAGCCGCTAATCCCCATGGTCCTGACGGAGTCCCCAGCATCCACTACGGACTACGAGAAATAGATTTATCGGTAAGTAAAATCTTATTTTTGGGTGGACTGACAGAACACCCCTTGATGGATGGAGTGGCTGCAGTCCCTGGATGTATACTGGGATGGCACAGCACAAAATATAAATTGAAATAAAAATATACTGTATATATTACTTTTTATATCATGCACTGCGGTTACAGTGTTGCACAAATGAGTCAGAAATATATATAATAATTACACACTGTGGTTGACCTCCACCAAGAGTGTTGCACAAATGAGTCAGAAATATGTAGAAGTATTTTTTATATCACACACCGGCAGTTAGTGTCGCACAAATGAGTCAGAAATATTTATAATAATTACACAATGTGGTTGACTTTACTGTCAGTGTTGCAGAAATGAGTCAGAAATATGTAGAAGTATTTTTTATATCACACATCGGCAGTTAGTGTCGCACAAATGAGTCAGAAATATATATAATAATTACACACTGTGGTTGACCTCCACCAAGAGTGTTGCACAAATGAGTCAGAAATATGTAGAAGTATTTTTTATATCACACACCGGCAGTTAGTGTCGCACAAATGAGTCAGAAATATATATAATAATTACACAATGTGGTTGACTTTACTGTCAGTGTTGCAGAAATGAGTCAGAAATATGTAGAAGTATTTTTTATATCACACATCGGCAGTTACAGTGTCGCACAAATGAGTCAAATATATATAATAGTTACACACTGCGGTTGACTTCACCGACAGCATTGCACAAGTGAGTGAGAAATATGTAGAAGTATTTTTCATATTACACACCAGCGGTTACAGTGTCACAAAAAAGAGTCAGAAATATATACAGTAAATAATAATTATACGCTGCGGTTGACTCCACCGACAGTGTCGCACAATAAGTTTATGAGTAGGAAATAATATACTGCTGTCTGACCAGCAGTGTCACAGTACTTATAATTATCATTTTAGGCTTGTTGTTTCTAGCTTTTATTATTTTAATTTTACACTGGGGCAGAGCCCCTAGATGGACAGACAGATCACCCCTTTCAGATACAGCAGGCAGAGAGAGCACCCCTTTTTTAGATACAGCAGAGAGAGCATCCCTTTCAGATACAGCAGAAAGAGCACCCCTTTTTCAGATACAGTAGAGGGATAGAGCACCCATTTTTGAGATACAACAGACAGAGAGCGCACCCGTTTCAGATACAACAGACAGAGCGCCCAACCCACACCATGCCAGACAACACAATATTGGAGACGGACACGTCCATCCAGTACACTTTCCACAGCTATAGTGAAGATGTTGCCGATACATGGGACTTATATAGAATCCAAAACCCGCGAGAATATTACAGCGGGAAGATACCATTTGGCCTCGCTTTGGGATCCAAGTAAGGTGGGACGTCCCGAGTCGGACTCGGATCCCGCCTTGGATCGCAATGTTCAAAGGTTTTCGGTTCCCGGTGAACTGAACCTGCTCATCCAGGCCCGACGCTACCCGCTCAGCAAAGGGATGCAAAGCAGGAAGGCGCCAGGCTGAAGAGGCACTCTCCCTGCTCTACATCCCCACTTCTGTGTCGCCCTGTCCCCCCCTGCTGCTGCCGGCTGCAGTGCCTGTCATTGTATGACAGGCAGCGGCACCAGCAGCATGAAAAGTTTACTCCCCTCCCTTCACCTGTGTGACAGCAGTTGCATACGGATCTGAGGAGAGGGTGGAGCTACATGGGATGGAGGGGGCGGAGCAACACGGACCAGGCTGCTGTACAGAGGGAGAGTAATTACAGTGGCGGCCAGCCAGACTTAGGTAAGTGGAGGGTGAGAGAAATGTGTGTGTGTGTGTGTGTGTGTATGGTGGGTGGGTGTGTGTATGGCGGGGAGTGTATGAGTATGTGTGCGTATGGTGGGGGGATGTATGAGGTGTGTCTGTGTGCGCGCATTATGGACACTACTACTGGGGGGGCCATTACATGTAAGAACACTACTACAACTGGGGGTTATTACGTATAACAACGCTACTGCTGGGGGGGCATTATGTGTAATGACGCGACTACTGGGGGGTATTATGTATAACAATGCTACTAATGCTTGGGGGATATTTGGTATAAGGATGCTACTACTGGGGAGGGCATTACATATAACAACGCTGCTACTACTACTGGGGGGCCTTACGTATAAGGACGCTACTATTACTGGGGGGATGCATTACATATAAGGATGCTACCACTACTGGGGGCATTACGTATAACAATGCTGCTATTACTACTGGAGGAGGGGCATTATGTATAAGGATGCTACTACTACTGGGGGCATTACGTATGAGGACGCTACTACTGCTAGGAGGGGCATTACGTATAAGGATGCTACTACTACTGGGGGGCATTACGTATAAGGATGCTACTACTACATGTGGAGCATTACGTATAAGGGTGGTACCACTACTGTGGGGGCATTACGTATAAGGATGCTACACTACTGGGCGGGCATTACGTATAAGGACGCTACTACTACTGGGGCATTATGTGAATGAGCAGAAATACTATGTACAGTGTAATTGAATAAGATTGTGCTACTGTGTGGCGTAATTTGAAATGGGGGTACTGTTGTGTGACCTCGCCCCTTCCTTGTGAGAAGACACCCTTTTCCCGACGCCAAAGGTGCGTGCTGACCCTTTGTGAAATATTGGAGGGCGCAAATGTATAGTTTGCAGGGGGTGCCAAACACCCTAGCACCAGCCCTGCGCTCATCCCTAGTATATACATAAAAGAAGGGGTGGGTTAGCATAAAATCATAAAATATATACAGGGAACTGATGAAGTGGCAAAAAGATATAGAGTATTTTTATATATATATATATATATATATATATATATATATTTATTAGAGATGAGCGGGTTCGGTTCCTCTGAATCCGAACCCGCCCGAACTTCAGCTTTTTTTCCACGGGTCCGAGCGACTCGGATCTTCCCGCCTTGCTCGGTTAACCCGAGCGCACACGAACGTCATCATGACGCTGTCGGATTCTCGCGAGGCTCGGATTCTATCGCGAGACTCGGATTCTATATAAGGAGCCGCGCGTCACCGCCATTTTCACACGTGCATTGAGATTGATAGGGAGAGGACGTGGCTGGCGTCCTCTCCATTTAGATTAGAAGAGAGAGAGTGAGATTGAGACAGAGACACTTGATTTACTGGAGCTTAGGAGTACTAGAGAGTGCAGAGTTTACTAGTGACTGACCACAGTGACCACCAGTGCAGTTTTATTTAATATAATCCGTTCTCTGCCTGAAAAAAACGATACACAGTGACTCAGTCACATACCATATCTGTGTGCTCACTCAGCCCAGTGTGCTGCATCATCTATGTATAATATCTGACTGTGCTCACACAGCTTAATTGTGGGGGAGACTGGGGAGCAGTTATAGGTTATAGCAGGAGCCAGGAGTACATATTATTAAAATTAAACAGTGCATACTTTTGCTGCAGGAGTGCCACTGCCAGTGTGACTGACCAGTGACCTGACCACACTGACCACCAGTATAGTATACTATATTGTGATTGCCTGAAAAAGTTAAACACTCGTCGTGTGACTTGTGTGGTGTTTTTTTTTTTTATTCTATAAAAAACTCATTCTGCTGACAGTGTCCAGCAGGTCCGTCATTATATAATATATACCTGTCCGGCTGCAGTAGTGATATATATATATTTTTTATATCATTATTTATCATGCAGTCGCAGCAGACACAGTACGGTAGTTCACGGCTGTAGCTACCTCTGTGTCGGCACTCGGCAGTCCATCCATAATTGTATACCACCTACCCGTGGTTTTTTTTTCTTTCTTCTTTATACATACTACATCTCATTATCATCCAGTCTATATTAGCAGCAGACACAGTACGGTAGTCCACGGCTGTAGCTACCTCTGTGTCGGCACTCGGCAGTCCGTCCATAATTGTATACCACCTACCCGTGGTTTTTTTTTCTTTCTTCTTTATACATACTACATCTCATTATCATCCAGTGTATATTAGCAGCAGACACAGTACAGTACGGTAGTCCACGGCTGTAGCTACCTCTGTGTCGGCACTCGGCAGTCCGTCCATAATTGTATAACACCTACCCGTGGTTTTTTTTTCTTTCTTCTTTATACATACTACATCTCATTATCATCCAGTCTATATTAGCAGCAGACACAGTACAGTACGGTAGTCCATGGCTGTAGCTACCTCTGTGTCGGCACTCGGCAGTCCATCCATAATTGTATACCACCTACCCGTGGTTTTTTTTTCTTTCTTCTTTATACATACATACTACATCTCTTTATCAACCAGTCTATATTAGCAGCAGACACAGTACGGCAGTCCACGGCTGTAGCTACCTCTGTCGGCACTCGGCAGTCCATCCATAATTGTATACCACCTACCCGTGTTTTTTTTTTCTTCTTTATACATACATACTACATCTCTTTATCAACCAGTCTATATTAGCAGCAGACACAGTACGGTAGTCCACGGCTGTAGCTACCTCTGTGTCGGCACTCGGCAGTCCGTCCATAATTGTATACCACCTACCCGTGGTTTTTTTTTCTTTCTTCTTTATACATACATACATACTACATCTCTTTATCAACCAGTCTATATTAGCAGCAGACACAGTACAGTACGGTAGTCCACGGATGTAGCTACCTCTGTGTCGGCACTCGGCAGTCCATCCATAATTGTATACCACCTACCCGTGGTTTTTTTTTTTTTCTTCTTTATACATACATACTACATCTCTTTATCAACCAGTCTATATTAGCAGCAGACACAGTACGGTAGTCCACGGCTGTAGCTACCTCTGTGTCGGCACTCGGCAGTCCATCCATAATTGTATACCACCTACCCGTGTTTTTTTTTTTCTTTCTTCTTTATACATACATACTACATCTCTTTATCAACCAGTCTATATTAGCAGCAGACACAGTACGGTAGTCCACGGCTGTAGCTACCTCTGTGTCGGCACTCGGCAGTCCGTCCATAATTGTATACCACCTACCCGTGGTTTTTTTTTCTTTCTTCTTTATACATACATACTACATCTCTTTATCAACCAGTCTATATTAGCAGCAGACACAGTACGGTAGTCCACGGCTGTAGCTACCTCTGTGTCGGCACTCGGCAGTCCATCCATAATTGTATACCACCTACCCGTGGTTTTTTTTTTCTTTCCTCTTTATACATACATACTACATCTCTTTATCAACCAGTCTATATTAGCAGCAGACACAGTACGGTAGTCCACGGCTGTAGCTACCTCTGTGTCGGCACTCGGCAGTCCATCCATAATTGTATACCACCTACCCGTGGTTTTTTTTTCTTTCTTCTTTATACATACATACTACATCTCTTTATCAACCATTCTATATTAGCAGCAGACACAGTACGGTAGTCCACGGCTGTAGCTACCTCTGTGTCGGCACTCGGCAGTCCATCCATAATTGTATACCACCTACCCGTGGTTTTTTTTTCTTTCTTCTTTATACATACATACTACATCTCTTTATCAACCAGTCTATATTAGCAGCAGACACAGTACGGTAGTCCACGGCTGTAGCTACCTCTGTGTCGGCACTCGGCAGTCCATCCATAATTGTATACCACCTACCCGTGGTTTTTTTTTTTTTCTTCTTTATACATACATACTACATCTCTTTATCAACCAGTCTATATTAGCAGCAGACACAGTACGGTAGTCCACGGCTGTAGCTACCTCTGTGTCGGCACTCGGCAGTCCATCCATAATTGTATACTAGTATCCATCCATCTCCATTGTTTACCTGAGGTGCCTTTTAGTTGTGCCTATTAAAATATGGAGAACAAAAATGTTGAGGTTCCAAAATTAGGGAAAGATCAAGATCCACTTCCACCTCATGCTGAAGCTGCTGCCACTAGTCATGGCCGAGATGATGAAATGCCAGCAACGTCGTCTGCCAAGGCCGATGCCCAATGTCATAGTACAGAGCATGTCAAATCCAAAACACCAAATATCAGTAAAAAAAGGACTCCAAAACCTAAAATAAAATTGTCGGAGGAGAAGCGTAAACTTGCCAATATGCCATTTACCACACGGAGTGGCAAGGAACGGCTGAGGCCCTGGCCTATGTTCATGGCTAGTGGTTCAGCTTCACATGAGGATGGAGGCACTCAGCCTCTCGCTAGAAAAATGAAAAGACTCAAGCTGGCAAAAGCAGTAGCACCGCAAAGAACTGTGCGTTCTTCGAAATCCCAAATCCACAAGGAGAGTCCAATTGTGTCGGTTGCGATGCCTGACCTTCCCAACACTGGACGTGAAGAGCATGCGCCTTCCACCATTTGCACGCCCCCTGCAAGTGCTGGAAGGAGCACCCGCAGTCCAGTTCCTGATAGTCAGATTGAAGATGTCAGTGTTGAAGTACACCAGGATGAGGAGGATATGGGTGTTGCTGGCGCTGGGGAGGAAATTGACCAGGAGGATTCTGATGGTGAGGTGGTTTGTTTAAGTCAGGCACCCGGGGAGACACCTGTTGTCCGTGGGAGGAATATGGCCGTTGACATGCCTGGTGAAAATACCAAAAAAATCAGCTCTTCGGTGTGGAACTATTTCAACAGAAATGCGGACAACAGGTGTCAAGCCGTGTGTTCCCTTTGTCAAGCTGTAATAAGTAGGGGTAAGGACGTTAACCACCTCGGAACATCCTCCCTTATACGTCACCTGCAGCGCATTCATAATAAGTCAGTGACAAGTTCAAAAACTTTGGGTGACAGCGGAAGCAGTCCACTGACCAGTAAATCCCTTCCTCTTGTAACCAAGCTCACGCAAACCACCCCACCAACTCCCTCAGTGTCAATTTCCTCCTTCCCCAGGAATGCCAATAGTCCTGCAGGCCATGTCACTGGCAATTCTGACGATTCCTCTCCTGCCTGGGATTCCTCCGATGCATCCTTGCGTGTAACGCCTACTGCTGCTGGCGCTGCTGTTGTTGCTGCTGGGAGTCGATGGTCATCCCAGAGGGGAAGTCGTAAGACCACTTTTACTACTTCCACCAAGCAATTGACTGTCCAACAGTCCTTTGCGAGGAAGATGAAATATCACAGCAGTCATCCTACTGCAAAGCGGATAACTGAGGCCTTGGCATCCTGGGTGGTGAGAAACGTGGTTCCGGTATCCATTACTGCAGAGCCAACTAGAGACTTGTTGGAGGTACTGTGTCCCCGGTACCAAATACCATCTAGGTTCCATTTCTCTAGGCAGGCGATACCGAAAATGTACACAGACCTCAGAAAAAGAGTCACCAGTGTCCTAAAAAATGCAGCTGTACCCAATGTCCACTTAACCACGGACATGTGGACAAGTGGAGCAGGGCAGGGTCAGGACTATATGACTGTGACAGCCCACTGGGTAGATGTATGGACTCCCGCCGCAAGAACAGCAGCGGCGGCACCAGTAGCAGCATCTCGCAAACGCCAACTCTTTCCTAGGCAGGCTACGCTTTGTATCACCGCTTTCCAGAATACGCACACAGCTGAAAACCTCTTACGGCAACTGAGGAAGATCATCGCGGAATGGCTTACCCCAATTGGACTCTCCTGTGGATTTGTGGCATCGGACAACGCCAGCAATATTGTGTGTGCATTAAATATGGGCAAATTCCAGCACATCCCATGTTTTGCACATACCTTGAATTTGGTGGTGCAGAATTTTTTAAAAAACGACAGGGGCGTGCAAGAGATGCTGTCGGTGGCCAGAAGAATTGCGGGACACTTTCGGCGTACAGGCACCACGTACAAAAGACTGGAGCACCACCAAAAACTACTGAACCTGCCCTGCCATCATCTGAAGCAAGAAGTGGTAACGAGGTGGAATTCAACCCTCTATATGCTTCAGAGGTTGGAGGAGCAGCAAAAGGCCATTCAAGCCTATACAATTGAGCACGATATAGGAGGTGGAATGCACCTGTCTCAAGCGCAGTGGAGAATGATTTCAACGTTGTGCAAGGTTCTGATGCCCTTTGAACTTGCCACACGTGAAGTCAGTTCAGACACTGCCAGCCTGAGTCAGGTCATTCCCCTCATCAGGCTTTTGCAGAAGAAGCTGGAGACATTGAAGGAGGAGCTAACACGGAGCGATTCCGCTAGGCATGTGGGACTTGTGGATGGAGCCCTTAATTCGCTTAACAAGGATTCACGGGTGGTCAATCTGTTGAAATCAGAGCACTACATTTTGGCCACCATGCTCGATCCTAGATTTAAAGCCTACCTTGGATCTCTTTCCGGCAGACACAAGTCTGCTGGGGTTGAAAGACCTGCTGGTGAGAAAATTGTCAAGTCAAGCGGAACGCGACCTGTCAACATCTCCTCCTTCACATTCTCCCGCAACTGGGGGTGCGAGGAAAAGGCTCAGAATTCCGAGCCCACCCGCTGGCGGTGATGCAGGGCAGTCTGGAGCGACTGCTGATGCTGACATCTGGTCCGGACTGAAGGACCTGACAACGATTACGGACATGTCGTCTACTGTCACTGCATATGATTCTCTCACCATTGAAAGAATGGTGGAGGATTATATGAGTGACCGCATCCAAGTAGGCACGTCAGACAGTCCGTACTTATACTGGCAGGAAAAAGAGGCAATTTGGAGGCCCTTGCACAAACTGGCTTTATTCTACCTAAGTTGCCCTCCCACAAGTGTGTACTCCGAAAGAGTGTTTAGTGCCGCCGCTCACCTTGTCAGCAATCGGCGTACGAGGTTACATCCAGAAAATGTGGAGAAGATGATGTTCATTAAAATGAATTATAATCAATTCCTCCGCGGAGACATTGACCAGCAGCAATTGCCTCCACAAAGTACACAGGGAGCTGAGATGGTGGATTCCAGTGGGGACGAATTGATAATCTGTGAGGAGGGGGATGTACACGGTGATATATCGGAGGATGATGATGAGGTGGACATCTTGCCTCTGTAGAGCCAGTTTGTGCAAGGAGAGATTAATTGCTTCTTTTTTGGGGGGGTCCAAACCAACCCGTCATATCAGTCACAGTCGTGTGGCAGACCCTGTCACTGAAATGATGGGTTGGTTAAAGTGTGCATGTCCTGTTTTGTTTATACAACATAAGGGTGGGTGGGAGGGCCCAAGGACAATTCCATCTTGCACCTCTTTTTTCTTTTATTTTTCTTTGCGTCATGTGCTGTTTGGGGAGGGTTTTTTGGAAGGGCCATCCTGCGTGACACTGCAGTGCCACTCCTAGATGGGCCCGGTATTTGTGTCGGCCACTAGGGTCGCTTATCTTACTCACACAGCTACCTCATTGCGCCTCTTTTTTTCTTTGCGTCATGTGCTGTTTGGGGAGGGTTTTTTGGAAGGGACATCCTGCGTGACACTGCAGTGCCACTCCTAGATGGGCCCGGTGTTTGTGTCGGCCACTAGGGTCGCTTATCTTACTCACACAGTCAGCTACCTCATTGCGCCTCTTTTTTTCTTTGCGTCATGTGCTGTTTGGGGAGGGTTTTTTGGAAGGGACATCCTGCGTGACACTGCAGTGCCACTCCTAGATGGGCCCGGTGTTTGTGTCGGCCACTAGGGTCGCTAATCTTACTCACACAGCTACCTCATTGCGCCTCTTTTTTTCTTTGCGTCATGTGCTGTTTGGGGAGGGTTTTTTTAGAAGGGACATCCTGCGTGACACTGCAGTGCCACTCCTAGATGGGCCCGGTGTTTGTGTCGGCCACTAGGGTCACTAATCTTACTCACACAGCTACCTCATTGCGCCTCTTTTTTTCTTTGCGTCATGTGCTGTTTGGGGAGGGTTTTTTGGAAGGGCCATCCTGCGTGACACTGCAGTGCCACTCCTAGATGGGCCCGGTGTTTGTGTCGGCCACTAGGGTCGCTTATCTTACTCACACAGCGACCTCGGTGCAAATTTTAGGACTAAAAATAATATTGTGAGGTGTGAGGTATTCAGAATAGACTGAAAATGAGTGGAAATTATGGTTTTTGAGGTTAATAATACTTTGGGATCAAAATGACCCCCAAATTCTATGATTTAAGCTGTTTTTTAGGGTTTTTTGAAAAAAACACCTGAATCCAAAACACACCCGAATCCGACAAAAAAAATTTGGTGAGGTTTTGCCAAAACGCGGTCGAACCCAAAACGCGGCCGCGGAACCGAACCCAAAACCAAAACACAAAACCCGAAAAATTTCAGGCGCTCATCACTAATATATATATGGCATCTGAAAGGTTGATATTCAAGCAATGTATGCTGTGACTTTTTGAAATCTGTGGAGTGCTGTCCATCTTACTGCTATAGTACTGGGATTTCTATGCCCAAGGAAAGGCACCCAGATACCGTGCTTGCTTTAATTGAAGTGCCGGTCATCCGTGGAATTATATTTTGGCAGCACTCCCAAGAAATCATTAACTGCTCCAGTGCCCTCCTTAACTCCGCAACAAGCATTGTTGCATTCCTGCCTCTGACTTTGAATTTATTCTGAGTGCCGCCTGCATCGTTTATATATATATATATATATATATATATATATATAGTGCAGTGCAGTAATAAAGTGCAGCATGTAGTGTATCATGTCGGGGATGTAGTGTGATGGGGATACATTATGGTTGGCAGTGGTTAGGATGCTGGCAGAAATCCCGGCACAGGAATCCCAACACGCGACCAGAAGACCGATGTCGGCATACCAACATCAGTCAAAATGCAGATGCCGGAATCCCAACAGCCGCCATCCTGATCATAAGTATGCTGTATATGTACATGTAGTGTAGCATATATGGGCATGTAGTGCCGTGATGTAGTGTAGTAATGTAGTGCAACGTATGTGTCACGATCCGGGTTACTGGACGCCATTATCTACCTTTCAGGTGTCTCCTGAGGCTGGCTCAGCGATCCAGGGCCGGGTCTCAGTCGTGCTGCTGACATCCTCACTACACATCTCCTCTCTGTCATTCCGCAGGCGCTGTCATATTAAGCTCATAAAGTTAAGAATGGCGTCTCCAGCCCTCCGCCGCCTCCGCCGTCATTCCTGCTCCCCCAGTATTCAAATAAGTCTCCATGGCGTCTCCTGCCCGCTGCGGCCTCCGTCGTCATCTCTGTGGTTCAAATGTGCAAACAAGTCTGCATGGCGTCTCCTGCCCGCTGCTGCCTCCGCACCCATCTCTGTAGATCAAGTGTGCAAGTTGACGTCTCCTGCCCTCCGCGGCCTCTGCCGCCATTACTGTTACTACTCACATGGTTCCACAAACTAACTTTCCCTGCAGTTGCTAGTATGGGTGCAGCCATGTTGGTTTCAGTCACATGACATTACCCACACCAATCCGCTGTACCGCTGAACTCTGCCTAATTGATCAGCCAATGCCTGCCCTGCTGTAGGTATAAATGTCCTGTTCCTGAACCAGGAAGTTGTCAGTGCTTTGGTTGTCAAACCCAGTGTTACCAGTCTCCCTGCTTTGTGGTTGTTAGCTCATTACAGGAATTCCAGCTCCTGTCTTCAACACCACTAGAGACCCGCACCAGTTTACCACCCAGCGGTGCAGCCTGACTCTGCAGTATCATACCCTCCAACATGACCCGCCCCACTAGGTACAAAATGCTCTGTTTCTGGACTTTCCTCTTAATTTATTATTGCCATCACCTGTGAAGAAACAGCTTTCTTATCATTTAACTAGTTCAACACAGGTGATGGAAATCATAAATTAAGAGAGAAGTCCAGGAACAGAGCATTTTGTACCTAGTGGGGCGGGTCATGTTGGAGGGTCTGCAGTATTCTCACATTGCTTCCTGCAACTGGCAGTGTCTAACACTGGCTTCCAGCTTCCAGCTGTGTTCTATTTCCAGATTCCATCGGTGCTCCGCCATTGAATACCAGATTCCATCGGTGCTCCTCCATCGAATACCAGATATCATCGGTGCTCCGCCATCGACTTTCTAATTCCAGCGATCCCTAGCATCACCAGTGCTACTAGCTATTCTCCAGCTACATCGGTGTATCAAGCATCAGCTCATCCTTCAGTCCGGTTCCATCCGGCCTATCCAGCAGCTAACTTAGGGGGTCATTCCGAGTTGTTCGCTCGCTAGCTGCTTTTATCAGCATTGCACACGCCGCCGCCCTCTTGGAGTGTATCTTAGCTTAGCAAAATTGCGAACGAAAGAGTAGCAGAATTGCGA